>NC_133618.1:632267028-632467028 GCF_048593235.1 Sminthopsis crassicaudata
AGCCTAATAATATGAGATGACTACATATCCCACGAAAGGATGGGTTTTTATTGCCTCTGCCAACTTTACTTTCTATTCCCAGGAGAACCTGTAAACCATCCTTCCATGTGGCTACAACTTCCTTCTTTCTTCTGGTTTATTTCTAGTGAAAAATGTCAAGATTGCCAAGAATCACTTCCTCCAGAAGTCAATGGTCACGTATCTCACGTTCAGAATACCAACAGTTATTAACTAATAACTTCTTAGTCTTGAAAAGGTCACAAAGCTCTGATTCTTAGTCCCTCTACACTCTGTACACCGTCACTTGGACATCAGCATCATGTTAATGGAAGGGGGCAAAACAATGGTATGAGAAGAGAGAGAGAGAGAGAGAGAGAGAGAGAGAGAGAGAGAGAGAGAGAGAGAGAGAGAGAGAGAATAAATATGTATATGTGTGTGTGTATACACGTACATATTATTTCATGGGTTACTCTCAACAAAGAATCTAACACACAGTGGCTAACCTGGGACTAAAGGGCCTCCTTATACTTCTTGAAATCCCTCCTTAGTCTGTGGCCAATGTGGTGTTTGAAGTATGCCTTACACTCTGTGATCAGTCTTTAAGAAATCAGGCTCATCTCCATACCCCAGTGAGGCAACGGGGCCTAAGTAAAATAGGCACTTAAATGATAATAATAATAGATATTTATATGACTCCTTAAAATTAAAGTATCTATGGCACATTATGTCTTGATCTTCACAACAGTGCTGTGAGGTTAGTGATATTAGTATTCCCATTCTGCAAACAAGGAAATTTAATTGCTCAGTCTTAAAGCTGGTATTGGAGGCTGGATCTGAATCCAGATCCTTCTAGTTCAAAGTCCAACTCTCTCTCTTCTGCTTCACATTGCCCTCCTGTATCTCTGTAAGCCTATACTAAATCTAATTACCAAATCTGTGGCAAAGGACTAGCAGGACCTAATCACCACATGTACAGTGTGAGCAGACTACTGAATGGAGGGTATTTCTCATGCTGCAAATGTAATTCGGGGCAGGGAAAACTCTACAGGGAAAACAGAGAAAATAAACAAAACCTGCTGTGTCCAAGCTGGCCTGATCCCAGATCTTCTGCCTCAAAGACCAGTGTTCTTTTCCCTACAGCTTCTAAGACAGAGCAGGCAAAAGACCAAAAAAAAAAAAAAAAAAAAAAAAGAGGAACTTTAGAGGCAAAAACTACAGCAAGAAAAGCAATGAACAGGGAAAAAAGAGAAGGATATAATAGGAAATAAAAATTTTGTAAAAACAAAACTTATCAAATTATTGTTCAAAAAAAAAAAAAAAAAAAAAAAAAAGCAAAGGAATAGCAATCATAGGACTGTGATCAATAATATGAGTTCCCAGACAAGTGACCACAAGTCCAAAATTATATTTTATATTTTGATAAGACTCTCATTTGTCTGTCCCTTCTGCTGTGTAGAGATAACCTGAATACAGAAATCTAAAGAGGAGGCTTAATATAATCCTGAATTAAATAGCAAACTAAGTTTTTATTTGCATCTTTGCTATCATTTAATGACAAATCCATTCATTGTAGACAAATTCACCAGATCAAGTTAACATTTAAAGCCACGCCATTATGCTAGAATGGGAAACAATGAACTGTAGAAAAATCAGGAGACAGGTTCATTTATCAGGCCTCATTTATTAGTAAAGTATGATCTACTAGTCAGTCCTATGAGATAAATGGTGGGGATGTGGAGGAGGACTGAAGAGGAAGAATTAAATTTTGAAACATATTTTGTCCTTGTGGAGGACACAAGAAGGAGGAGGAGCTGTTTCAGCATTACAGTGACAGACCATCCTTGGTAGAAGGATGGAAGCATTCACAAGATAGATCTCCTCAGCAGAGTCTCTTTTCATTAAACTCGGAAATTTTATAATATGGAAGATGACTCTTTCTAACGGGGAGGAAGATGAAATAACATAAACCCAAAATATTCTGAATATATAAAATGTTTTGTAAATTTTTATTGGATTTCCACCTTCCGTAGACTACAGGCAAAAATCAAAAAGAATGACCCCTGCCTGACTATGAAGGTGGTGTGCTACAACCTTGGAAGATTCCCGCTCTCCTACTAGCCACTTTCATAACCATAGGCAATTCAATTCATCATTCAGAGCATTAGTTTCCTCATTTGAAAATGGATCTCTAAAGGTCAGTCCAAAAACAAACCCAATTTTCTTCCCTGCAGTATCCAAGTTGTGCTTGTCAGTATGCTAAGGATTAGTGATTTTATATAGAAGGTAGGGGTAGAGTGCTCCTTCACCACCAGTGACCATTAATAACCTTTCTGAGAGTCAGCATACGGTTTTTAAGAGTTGCTGAAATCAAAAAAAAAAACTCATAATTTTATAATCAAGCCAATAATGAGCTTCTCTGACCCTTTGTTCTCTTAGCGGAGAATAGCCCATTGCTAGATTGATCCTTCAAGATTATTGAGCCCAAGAAACCCCAGAATACCACGGACTGTGAAACAAGACCCTGAAGAACCTGGGGGGTCATTTCTATACCACTAGAAGGTGTCAGAGAAGGCCACGAGTAACATCTTGAACATTTTCAAATGTATTTTGGAAAAGAATATACCTCAGAGGACAATGATAAGGAGGGGAAAGGATTTTCAGATCGTTCATAAGGAACTGATGTCCAGAATTATCAAGGTGTGAACAGCCCTCTCGGAGGATTTTAGTCCCAGAGCTGAACATTGAGTTTATTTAGGGCACAGGCAATTCTGCAGTGCTCTGACAGTCTGAGCTTTCACTGGAATTTGCCGCATGCATCAGCAGAAACAATGAAGCATACTTTCTTTACAAAATGAAGAGAAATCCAGCTTTCCTTCCATAACCTCATGGACAAAGGCTCTGCCTTTGCCTTTGGCCCACAGCCCTCCTAGCTTAATGAGAAAAATGTCTTTTGTGGATGGACATTGTTTTTGGTCTTAATGAGAAAAATGTCCTTTGTGGCTGGACTTTGTTTTTGGTCAAAAAGCTGGAAAAAAGGGGCCTGGTAAAGCCAATTGGAAGGTGCCCACCTTCCTAACCAGAAGCTCACAGCCCAGTGACTCCATCACTCCAGGATCTGCTGAGTACCCTTGACAACACAGCTAAGGAACCACACTCGGTGATCTACTCGCCTCCACGCAGGCGACCTCATAAGAACATGAGACAGAAGATTGCAGAAACTCAGCATTTCCCCTGGGACCCCCAAATGTGACACAGAATACTATATGAGAAGCTGCAGGATGAGAATTACTTTCAGGCCAGAATAAAAGGCTGGATTCTGGAAAGATGAGGCACCAGGCTTCACTTCTAAGCAGGAAGCCCAAAGTTGCAATCCTTCAGTAAGTCAATTAAATATTCAGCTTTACATTGCTTTGGGTTGTTGCCAATGTCCTTCCCTAATTTCCAGATTTGAAGAATTCATCCTATTGTCATTAAATGTGCCTAGTCCTTAACTGACATTCTGATGGATTTTAAAGTATATTCCCTAAAAAATAATACAGTATGGAGAAAACTTATTATCAACTTTATTAGAGAAACTTTACTAAATCAAACTTGACACAAACTCATTCTTTAAACCCAAACAAAATTCAATTAATGAGAGAAAAATACAACTCTTAAAGGGGTCCCCCCTCTCCATTGATTCAGTTGGGGGCAAAATATTACAATATAAAACAGTGTAAGGAAGGCAAGCAAAGAAAAAGGGGGAGGATCCCTTTGCTATTGAGTGCACTGCATACTGCCAATTCCACCTCCATGCTAACCCTCTAGGCTGACCAAACTTCCTTCCCAAGCCTGGGACAGAGGAAGAGAGGGCAATGAGAAGAGACGAGGACCGAGGTTACCCGATCTGCTCAGAGCAAACACAAGGAACGGTCTGATGGAATGGAAGGTAGCCAGACTGCAGAGGCACAAGCCCTGGATCCATCTTCTGGCTCACAACTGCTAGCAGCAGTCACTGCACTTGGTTTCCCATCTTTTAGATATGGACAGAGGTGAATGTGAGCCCTCTATGATCCACTCTCCTTCTAGTCTTCTATGAAATTATGACCACAAGTCATATTGAGTATGTTGAGGAACAGAGAGAAAACCACCACTAAGGGGCTTGTATTCATAATTGCCTTCTCTTGTCTAAAATTAAACTGGAAGAAACATGGCCTCAAGTTCAATGGCACCAGGCAAAAGTGCAGAGGGTCAAAAAGGGTAGTTTGCAGACCTGTCACTTTTCTGAACCAACATCAATGAATGTCTTATTAAATCTACTCTTTTTGGGATAATAAAGCCATAGGAGAACAAAGATGTCATGGTTTCAATGTCATCTCTTTGGAAAATAAGTGTTTCTGCTTTGCTGTAGAATTTAAATAGCAGGAGGAGGTCATTACTCTTTCTCCTCTGTTGACACATTCTAACTCATTTTATGAACCTAGTTTTCCTTTCTTTTCCATAACACAAGAAAAAATATTTATGGAAAGGAATTTCATCTAGCAGAGTTGATGCCGACAATCCCATGGGAAGGAGGGCCAGCTCATGCAGCACTCAAACAGCTGTTAAAAGCCAATTTTCTTACCTTTTAATTGCTTTCAGTGACTAGCTTGCACCAGTGCAGACGTCCACTTGGGAAATAGTAAGTGGCCTGAAGAGTCACATCATAGGGGCTGGGGACCAGAAGCCTTTTTTCTAGCACTGAAATGCTTCAACTGAAGGATGAAAAAGAAAGAGGGGTCAACAGGCTTGAAGATTTATTATTTAATAGTCTACCTCCCTAACTATATCAGAGCACTGAAAAAAAAAATCCTTACAAATTCTTCACAAGATGTTGTGATTCTGCATGAATTACAGAGCACCCCAAAGCCAAAATAAGCAGTTTTGTGACTAGTGAGTCTCTCTCCTCTCCCCTCCCAGCCGAGCCCTGTATGAGCAGAGTCTGGATCATAAGCCCATTAGGGCTGCTGGAAAAGGCCCCCCCGGCCTGGCCTGGAAGGTCAGATTAAATGACTGGCTAAGTGTCTTCTGATTTAAGATTTTATGCATGCTCTATTCATAAAGCCTGATAGAAATTCTTGGCCATATGAAATCTTTTCAGTGGTCTGGTCCACGGCCAAGTCCAAGTACCTGAGTCATCTCCAAGTCATCAATCCAGAAGGAGACTCAAATGTGACATGGGCTCTTTAGGAGAATTCCCAACTAGATGGGAGTGACTGTTGGAAAGCCCTTGATGGGAAAAGGGCAGATCCTGGCAAGGACCCAAGTTTCCATGCCAGAGAAGGTCATCCTCAAACCACTTCCTGAATGACTGTGTCCATCAGTTCTCACCAAAGCCAGCTCATTGCAAAAAGGATCAATATCTCAAGTTAGTTTGTCTGGACAAGGGGACCTCTAAAGCTCATAAAGAGCTCAGCCCTTGCAGTGGATTAAAAGGGCAGAAGGTATCACCCAATAATCAACTCTGGACTAAATGAAATTCTCTTTTTAATCCCTGATGGACCTGCATGTGCCAGAATCTCCTGGAGATGAAATATTTCTGCTCTGAAAGAGCTCTTAAAAGGAAAAATCAGGCAAGTGTGAGATTTTGTTCCAATGTGGCTTTGCAATCTTTCCTGGAGTCACAAAACAAAGTTTGGAAGCAAAAAGGAAATAAAATATTTTGGGGAAATACAGAATATTTAATTTGGTTTCATCTTCAGCAAAACCAAACTAGGTATTTGAAAAGTTTCAAAACAAAGATGGTACATAGCTAATATTACGTTTAGCAACATTCTTTAAAAGGGAAAAAAATAAAAGAATAGAATGGTGAGGCAGAATTTGCTTAGCCTGTTTAAAGGATGAATTATGGTTTTTAGTGAGCAAAGATTCCCAGACATATTGTATATTGTACATAATGCTGACAAGACTTTTTGTAATGGTGCTGACTTGTTAAATTCCCCCAAACTATTCTTCGGGGCATTTGTAGTAGATGCATTTGTTCACAAAGGCATTTTGGTAAATCATTAGCCATTCATTTTGTGGAAAGAGAGTGTGAGAGGAAATCATATGGATCAAAAGCTTGCTAAAACCACATTAGATGACAATATACATCATTTCTTCCTTGTATACTGGGCCCATCACTTTTTCATAGAAAATTAGATTAGTCTGACAGGAATTGTTCTTTAAAAATTCAAGCTGCTCATTTTGTCTACTGTCCTGTCTGATTTTTAGGTGTCGCAATGAGACTTTAAGAATGATTTATTCTGGGATTTTTCCAAATGTGAAAACATTCAGCTTCTATCTGAAGAGCTGAAGTTGCCCTTTATAAATTACAGAATTATGTATGTGGACACATATAAGCATTAGAAAAGGGAGCAAAGGCCTAGAAAAGATGCAAGACAGTCTGTAGGACGTATGATAGCAGCAGAAAGTGACACAGAAAACAACAGAAGAATAAGTGATCACAGAGACAACTGTTCTCTCTGAGAAGCCTCCACTAGTGATTGGGCTTTCTTTCCTCTAAACAAGGTCATGCTTTAAATTGATTTCTTCCACTTTCCCTACCAGACCATGATCCAGAGAAGGCCGAGTTCTCACTGGTCTTTGGGTAAAGTCAACTTCATTTCCTTTGAGCTCCCCAAAAAGAACAGTGCCTGAATATATGCCCTTAAGTCACCAGAGAAAGAAGGTAGAAATAGGAAGATATAACATGTCTGAGGTCCTTTACAGACTTGAAGACCTCCAGAGAAGGGAAGCTCACCACGTCTCACCCCTTTGATAGATGTCTCTCACTGTCAGGAGGTTTTTCCTGGGATAGAGACAAAACCAGCTTTTCTCCAACTTTTACCCACTGGTTTCTCTGAGACCATATAGAGCAGGTATGCCCAAGTTTTCTCTTCCCAGGTTTACCATCTCCATCTTTTTTCTGCCCCAGTCTGCTTGTGAATGAACAACCTCACCATCCCAATCCCCTCCTCTAGGACCCAAGAGTCTGTCAATCCCAGGTATGAAAATTTGTCAATGGCTTCCCTAAGAGGAAGATCCAGAACTAGGCAGTTATATGCATCTATCTGTGGCACACGCACACAGGTAATTACAGACAATTTGCCTACTGAATTCTGAACCTGACTTGCCATGCTGCCCAAGATCCAACAGCTCTTCTAGCTAAGGAGTCATATTAACATGACAGGCCACTAGAGACCCAGGTTCTAGCTATGTGAACTACTGCCTTGCATGTTTTATCTACTGGGTATTTACAGTTGATTTTTTTTTTCAATTTCCCAAATTAAAATGAGATGTAGCACTTTGCTGATCTTGACAGAAACAACAGTTAAGTATTTGGCCCTACTTAAAAGCTTATCATATGAAACAGATAATAGTGAGACTCTAGACAAGATTACTAAGAGCTATGGAAAGAAGGTAGCCGGACTTGAGGAAATCCAATTGCCTAACCAACAGCCTACCTCTAAAGGTCATCAGAAGTAACAATGATAAAGTCAACCAAAAAGATTCAACCACAAACTCCCCCATCAAACTAAGGCTACACAGACCATCCAAACCCCGTGGAATGGAGATAAGCCAAGGGAGGCAGAAGGCAAGAGGCAAACCAGCCCTATTTCATATTAGAGCCAGGACCAGACTAGTATCTAGCATGGTGGAGGCTGCCCAGGGACCTCATTCCCCATCTTTGGCAATGACAGAAGATTAAAGCAGAATAACCTAATACTCAGGAAGCCTGGGCCAGGAGGCATAATTCCTTCAGAAGAAAAGGCCCAGTCACAGCCACCACTCTCAGGATCCAGAAGAGAAGAGCTCGACCAAAGTACAAATTCCTAATCCAGAAAATAAAACTAGATAAATAGATCAAGGAGCAATCATCTAAGAACCAATGGGCTCTCTGAAAAATTACCTCCAAAAGATGCCCCCTCCTGAAGTTTGGATGCCATATTTCAAAAAGTTAGAACCAGAGGACAAAAGGAAAATAACAAGAATTCACTGGTCACCCCATGAAAGAAATCCCAAAACAAAATCTTCCAGCAATGTCAGAGAAAATAAAAATTTGAGGTTTAAAAAAAAACTTTTACAAACATTCAAAATGAAAGAGTTCAATCAAGTACCAAAGCTCTACAGTTAGAATCGTATAAAACTTGGCAGATGCTATCATAAAAGTGAGATGAACATGGGAGTATGATATTCCAAAAAGAAAAAAAACAACAACAAAAAAACAAAAATGAGTACTTACAAGCAAAACTGAGTGTAATCTTATCTAGGAAAAATATATACTTTTGAGGCAGCTAGGTGGTGAAGTGGATAGAGCCTTGAATTCAGGAGGACTGGAGTTCAAATCTGATCTCAGACACCTAATACTTCCTGGCTGTGTGACCCTGGACAAGTCACTTAACCCCAGCCTCGGGGGGGGGGGGGGGGGGAAGAAAGAAAAATATATACTTTTAATGAAATAAAGGTATTCCAAGAATTCTTGATAAAAAAGTCAGATTAGAAGATTTGAAATGAAAATCAGAAGAGACAAGTGAAACATCAAGATTTGATCATTTGACCAAACTGATAAAACTAGATAAAATGATTAATACTAATGGAGAAGTAACATATATCCTCACAGAGGTGTAATAATCTTAAGGACAAGAGATAAAGTTAAACAGGCAGAGGGTCTGGGAGTAGATTTTTATCCTTTGATAATCTTAAGGAAAGTTAAGGAAGTAGTTTACTCTCAAGCAATACATATAACAGAAATAGGGAGTATAAAAATTTGGAGAAAGTAATGGGGAGAGGCAAGTATCCCACATATTGGTCACTCTCACCTAAACTAGATAAAGGAAGGTAAAACACACACACACTCAGAGTATACAAAATACATTAAACTCAATTGAGAAATAAAAAACCAGAGAGAAAAAGGAGGTTTAAGGAGGGTTCCAAGATCCAATGTGATGCTCTCTGACATGTCTGGATCGCTCTTCCGTTCTACTTACTGACCTCCCTGGATCCTTGTGACTCCCAATTAAAACCCCATCTTTTAATGGAATTTGTTCTTTTCTGTCATTTCAGTTGCGTCCAACTCTCCATTTGGAGTTTTCCTAGCAAAAACAATGAAGGCTTTGCCATCTCCTTCTCCAACTCATTCTACCGATGATGAAATTGGGGCAAACAGGTTGAAGAGACTTACTGAGGATCACACAGCTATTTAGTGTCTGAGCCTGGATTTGAATTCAGATCTTGATGACTCCTGGCCTGAAGCTCTAGCCACTGAACCACCTGGCTCCCCAATTATAATGCCTTTCTTCTGTTAATTATTTCCTGTTTTTCCTAAATATACCTTACTTGATGTGTATGTATGTATATATGTATCATACATATATGATTAAGTATATGTTGTAAGCTCCTAAAGGGCCGAGACTTAGTCGACTGATGATTAAGGACAGGATAGATGAGAATTCTAACAGACATAAGCAAAGCTAATTCCAGTTTCAGAGAGCATTAAAAGTAAAGAACCTGAATGAAGTGGGGTAAGGATGAGAAAGGAGGAGCAGAAACAAATCTTGTCATTTAGAAATCAAAGTTGTTAAGTAAATTCCTCCCTCAGCACCTTCTTCAGTTATTAAATGGAAAGTAAACAATTCTATTTTTAATTAATCTGTGTTAAATCTGCACTGTCATTTAATGTCATTGCCAGTAGAGAAAACTATACTGTGAAAACAAATATTTTGTGAGTTATTTTGTACAGTTATATTTCTAAGAGCATGTGGTTAATCTGTTTAGTGGAATGAATAAGTCATTTTCATAACCCCAAGAAAGAAAAAGAAAAACATGGTATTGGGCGGGGCACACAGAGGAAAAAATTTTGAGTGGATGGAGGGGAATGAATATGCAATGAACAATCATAACTGGGAACATGAACGTGCCAATAAAATAGAAGTCTGGAGGAGAATGGATCAGAAATCTGAATTGAACAATACTTATGAGATAGAATACAATAATGCTTACAAGAAGCCCATTTGAAATAGTAGTAGCAATCATAATTTCAGACAAGACTGAATCATAAAAAAACAGACAAGAAAAAGAGACAAGCAGAGAAACTCCATTATGCTTAAAGGTTCCAGAAATAATGAATCAATAGCAATAATTAACATAGATGCATTGAATGGAAAAGCATATGAATACTTAAAGCAAAAGCTAAGGAAATTGCAAAGAGAAACAAATAATAAACAACTATAATTATAAGGGCCTATTCACTGTTCAGTAATTGCTTTTTGAATGCTTACACTTTTCTCTCATCCTTAAAAAAATTCTCATTTGATTGGACCATCCCTTCAAGTTATAGTCCTCAACCTCTCTTCCCTTTCTTTTCTTTTCTTTTTTTTTTTTTTTGATATTCATTTTTTTTTTACAAAAATTCTATTCATAGGTAATTTTTCAGCATTGAAAATTGCAAAACCTTTTGTTCCAATTGTTCCCTTCCCCCTCCCACCCACCCCTTCCCCCAGATGGCAGGTTGACCAATACATGTTAAATATGTTAAAGTATACTCTCTTCCCTTTCAATGGGGAAAACTCTTTGAGCAAGATGAACAAAACATGGCTCTCCTTCCTCTCCTCTCATTCTCCTCATAATACTAGCTAAATTTAATGGCCTTCTCTCAGTCCTCATCCCTGACCTCTCTGCAATCTGTGACACTGTGACCCTCTTCTCACAAACACTCTCTTTCTGCTCGGTCATACACTGCTCTCTTGCTCTTCCCCTATTGATCTTCTCGGTTCCCTCTGTTGGTCCTTCATCTAGATTACCATCATTGTGGGTCTCTTCTTAACCCTCTTTTTTTCACTGTTGGTTGGTTGGTGATCACTCCACTTCTGATGGATTCAAATATCATCTCCCTGCAAACAATTCTCAAGTCTACTTATCCAGATTTAACCTCTCTTATTTCCTTCAGTTCCTGAATCACCAACTGTCTACTGAACATTATGAACTGGATGTCCCCTAAACATTCAGAATGTCCCAAAGAGAACTCAGTATCTTTCCCAGTCCCCAAAGCTTGCAGACTCGGTCTCAGTCCCAAATGCTCACTTGTCCTCACTACACCCCTTTACTCATATCCAATCTATTTGCCATTTCTAGTTCCAAGCACATCAGAGATAATGCAGCTCCAGAGCACCTCAATAAAGCAAATATCGCAATAAAGTCATATAAACTTTTTGGTTTCCTAGTGTACAGAAAAGTTATGTTTGTACTATACTATCATCTATTAAAAGTATTATGTCTAAACACAATTCTATTAATTATGTTTAAACACAATGTATATACCTCAATTAAAAAATACTTTATTGCTTTTTTTAAAAAAATGCTAATCATTCACTACCTGAGCCTTCAGTGAGCTATAATCTTTTGTTGACTGATGGGAATATGGGTTGCTAGAGGCCAAGGTGACTTTGGCAATTTCTTAAAATGAGACAATGAAATTTGCCGAATCCACCTGATTTTTCCTTTTACCTGAATGTTTTAGAGGTCACTGTAGAGTTATTAATTTAAATATGATTGTTTGGAGGAACAGGGAGGCCTAAGGAGAGAATGAGGGAAGGGGAAAAATCAGTCCATGGAACAATCAGAACCCACACGATATTTTACTGATTATGCTTGACATCTCATCTAGGTCTTGGCACCCCAAAACAATTACAATCACACTGATCACAGTTCTCTATAACAGAGATAGTAATAATGAAAAAATATCAAACACTATGAGAATTACTAAATTGTGATACAGATGTGATCTGAGCACATGCTATTAGAAAAATGGTACCACAGATTTGCAACATAAAGTGGCGCTTCAGCGATTTCATTTTTTACTTATTGAAAATAATATTGAAGATTTTCAATGTGTAAAAAGATGAAATACTGCTGAAGTATACAACTTATAACAAGGTATGCCTGCATGTGCACCCCGTTTTTTCTCTGGTACTGCTACCATCCCAGAGCAGGCTGCCATGTTTAGATTACCATAACAGTAGTGGAAGAGACCCACCAAAAAAAGCCTCTCTTATAGAAGCATTAAGAATTCATCTACAGTATTTTTAATCTCTTCAAAACTAAAATGTCATAGGTAATTGAAAAACAGATTTTTTTCTATTTGAAGATTATTTAAATAGAACAGTCAACTGATAAATGTTTTCTTGTATTCAGTCAAATAGCTTATTGTGCTATCAATAAAGATTCTTTAATTTGACATAAATAGAGACCTCTCAAATTATCTTCTTTCCCTTCACTTTGAAGTTTCAAGATAACCTCAGTATAATGATTCAATTTCATAAAGTAATTATGTCAAAAACCTTGCATTGTATCAAGCTGAAGAATGAGATAGGCTAGGAAGACTGACTTTTTATTTTAAAAGGAAAATATTCTCCTAGAGATGAATGAACCAATCAATAAGGTTTCTGAACAGGCTATATGGTTAGGCTGATGGCTTATTATTTATAAGAAAATATTCGGCTTCTGGATGTACAAAATGATTTGTGGGGAGAAAAAAAGAAAGAGGGAAGCAAAAAGAAGAGGGAAGGAAAGAGAGAATACAGCTTTTCTAAGTCTAATATACAATGAGGGAATTCAGGCCCATCACCATAATTTGGCCATTGTGATCCTTTTTTAGATTCGGTGGTTGTTGGTGGGAGGAAGTGGCTTCACTACTCTGTTAATTTAGTCATTGTTCCAATAGCATAGCAGGGTCAGAGTTCAGGCCTCCAGACCATTGAGAGTATTCTTTGCCTTTTGCAGTAGTCTGAAAAGTGAATTCAGGGGTGTAATTCAGATAAATTCACCTGCTGGTTTATTCTCATGGCAAAAATGTAACAAGGAAAAATGGATTCTGGGCTTTCTTAGGAGATATTCCAATGAGATGGTCATCTTAGTGGAGAACAGTGGAGAATAATATATAGTTATTCAATAGAGAAAAACATGAGCCTTGAAATCAGGGGGTCAAGGGGTCGAGTTGTGGCTGGGTCTGCCACTGCTCAGAGAATCAGTCTATAGTAGGAGAATTGTGTCAACTGGAGACAAAAGGGTGAGCTTTCTATTCCCAGCAAAGTTCTGTAATACATTCATGAGATGATGATTTGAGGGCATGCCTAAGGAACAGGTTATACCAAAGTCATCTCCTTTCCTTTCTGGACATGATAACTGCACTAAAGTTCCAGGAAAAGACCACAAGGTTCTTCATGTTGTTAAAAAGTGGCTAGATACAGGCCCAATGAGAGAACAGGCAGGGATATTTGGGGCTAGCTAAATGAATTACAGGACTCCCAATGAAGCGTTAATGAGGGAAACCTATAGGGAAAGGTCTGTCTCAGGGATCTGCCCTTGACTTGCTTAGATCACCATTTTTATCAGTGACTTGAAGGCTTTAATAGCAAGCTTCTCTGATGCAGAGGTGAGAGGGATAGCTAACACATCAGTAGGAATAGGACAAGGACTCTGACAGGTGACTTCATTAGTGTAAAGAACTTTCCAGGTAAGCAAGCTCATTCTACTAATTTAAATAACCACCTAATTTATAGACCGGGAGAGTTGCCCAGAGCACTGGGACATGAAGCGATGCATCCAAGATCCCAACCCCATGAGAGTCAGAGGCAGAATGGGAGTCATGTCTTCCCAGTGGAGGCAGCACTCTCCCTCTCATTCTCATGGACTGAATTACCAAAGCTGAAGTTTAATAACAATAAATCATTTGAAAAACACAGGATGCTCAACAACAGCTCCTCTGAGATAATATAGGTCCCTTGGGCCTTGGTCAGCCCCTCACTGAATCAGGGACCTGATGGATGGAACCGCTCATTCCTCCACCACAGCTAGCACAAAAGCACAAGGGAGTGGCTGCAAAGGACTGTTTTGGTGTTTGCCAGGGGTGGTTGTGGCCACTAAACGGCCAGTCTCCTGAGTGAGACTCCTACTTAGCCGGTATGGCCATTTGCAGGGACTATACGTGGAGCCTCAGAAGCACACAAGAGCTACTGTTCTACTGACCTAGTCTTGGAGAACCAGAGACGTTTCGAAGCTATGATCTGGCAACATACAAAGTATGACTTGGAGAAGGCACAGAAGATGTGACAGCTAAAGAGCTAATTCTATCCTGGGTTGCATTAAGAATGAGAGAGGCAATGGTTCAACAAAACTGTCCTGGTCAGACTGTATTGGTTCTGGACACCATGTTTTAGGAAAGAGGGAAACAACCTGGAGAATGTGTAGAGAGAGTAGCTAGCATAGTGAAAAGAATGAAGGAGCCATGTACGAGGGTCAGCGGAAAGTGCGAGGAAAGATTCGAATGGAGGCCAGAGACCCTTAGGAGGGAGGAAACAATGGGTGTCCCATGTGGATGATGGATTATATTTGTTATGTTTGGAATGAAAGATTTTACAAAATGAAATGCTGAAAACTACCTTTACATGTATTTGAAAAAATAAAATACTACTGAGGGGAAGAAAAAAAAGGTTCCTGCCAAATTAGTCCTGCTTATCTGGACTGGGCCATCCCTCTAGAACAAAGAAAGGCCAAGAACTTTCCTACTAATGATCCTGTCTGACCAAAGTCGGAGGGAGGAAAAGAAAGAGGAAAATAATAAAAGACAAGAATGAAGGCTTTCTTACTCTGGGAAAGGGAGGAGCCAAGGGCAAGGGTGGGAAGGGAAAGGAAAATGTGCACAATTGTTGCCCCAGATGTTTCACTTGTTTTTCAGTGATAACACTGAGGATGGGACTAGTTGTCCCTTGCCTTAACAACTAATTCAGGAAATATATAGGAAATTAGTAAAATGACCAATATGCTCAGAAACTTAAAACTCAAGAGATATCTTTCTGGGTAGGTACAGGGAAAGAGATATTGGAAATGTGTTTCCAGTTACAAGAAGTCACAAGAAGTTACATGAAGCAACTTGGATTCAGATGTGTCATAAGAGATAATGGAAGTATGTTTAGCACCAAATGGAAGGTCAGAAGTCCAGGGTCTGAATCCCAGCTCTGTTACTTCTTGTGTGAATTGGGGGAGGCACTGCCCTCTGGGCTCCACCTTCCTCATCTATCAAATGGAAGGATTATCACAACTGATCTCTAATGGTATAATAATGATCCCAAGCTCTTGCAAGTCTGTTCCTGATTTGAATCTCATCATATGATTCTGAGAAGAAAAAATGCAAACTGTAGAGATAGCAGAGCAATCTCTCTAAGAGGGTGAATGAATCAGACTGTTTTAATAGAAATGTCTGAAATGTTTAATAACAAATGAATGAAACATTATTCATTAGTTACCATGTCTTTCCCTCAATTATGAAACAATTTGATGAGAAAATGTAGAAAATTTCAAAGGGATGTCAGAAGACACTAAGTGTAAAGACTGTTCTATCGATGCAGAAACCAGGGCCCAAAAATGTTAAGAGCCTTGCCTAAGATCATAAAAGTGGCAAACAGCAGAACCGAGATCTGAGGCCAGGACTGATGAATCCAAAACTGAAACAGAAATTCTCCTGTTGTATCAAATACTTCCTGCATGGCACAATCCATATGTGTATGAGGCAGGAAGAAGCTAACAGGAAGTGAAAGGCAGGAAAGAAAGATCACTAGTCATGGAGGGAACACAAGGGGCAAAGCACACACAGGAATCCCTCAGGAGGAGGTGGGGACCAGGAAGGAGGGGCCACAGGGTCCCAGCAATGTCCGGGACACACGAGCCCCACTCTGGTACTGCACTGTGATACATAGGGTTGAAGATATGAGGAGACAGGCAGGAAGGGGCCTGGTTGTGAAGGGTTTAATATCCAGTTTGATATCTGAATCTTGAAAGAGAAGCCATCAAGGGTTCTCTGTTTGAATGGCAGGAGTTCCCTGGGAACTCATCTTGGTTCTCAGACATTTATTATGTTTATCAATGGCTTGGTTTTTGTACAAACAAAACCAATGCAGACAAGATTAGAAGGGAGAAATAAACTGGGAAAAATTTTTTACATTCAAGGATTTTGATAAAGGCCTCATTTCTAAAATATGTAGAAAATTGACTCTATAAGAATTCAAACCATTCTCCAACTGATCAATGGTCAAAGGATATGAACAGGCAATTTTCAGATGAAGAAATTGAAGCCATTTCTAACCATATGAAAAGGTGCTCTAAATCACTACTGATCAGAGAAATGTAAATTAAGGCAACTCTGAGGTACCACTACCCACCTCTCAGATTGGCCAAAATGACAGGAAAAGATAATGACTAATGTTGGAGGGGATGTGGGAAAACTGGGACACCAATATATTGTTGGTGGAACTGTGAACAGATCCAACCATTCTGGAGAACAATTTGGAACTATGCTCAAAGGGCTATCAAAATGTTCATACCCTCTGAGACAGCAGTGTTACTTTTAGGCTTATATCCCAAAGAGATATTAAAAGAGGGAAAGGGACACACATGTGCAAAAGTGTTTGTGGTGGCCACTTTGGTAATGGCAAAAAATTGGAAACTGAATGGATGCCCCTCAATTGAAGAATGGCTGAATAAGTTCTGGTACAGGAATGTTATGGAATATTATTGTTCTGTAAGAAATGATTAGCAGGATGATTTCAGAGAGGCCTGGAGAGACTTATATGAATTGATGCTGAATGAAATGAGCAGAACCAGGAAACATGGCAAGAAGAACACAATGGCTTGGATAAAGGCACATCACAGTTGTGACACACAACTGGCAGTTTAGGTCATACCTTGGATAACAAGACAGAATTTGAGGAAGGATAAAACTGAATGAGGCTCCTAACTGCCTATCTCTAGTCAGTAATTATCTGAAAATGGAGGATTGGAGCTTGTAAATGACTCTCCTTAAAAGGAACAGTGTACTCAGAGGAGGGGTCAGAGATCTTAGGCCTACACACCTCCTCTGAAGCTACTTGCCTCAATCCCTAAGCAAGTCACTACAATCCTTGAGCTTCAATTTCTTCAAGTACAAAGATGAGGGGTAGGAAGTTAGTGGACAAAAATCACCAGGGTGGTAAAGGACCCCAACACTGTGCCTCATGAAATTCAGCATAAAGAACATGGAAGGGGCTCGGCTCAAAGACTGAAGAGGGGTATACTGGCTGTATTTGAGAAGAAGTCACAGGTAAGAAGGACAAGACAGGCAGATGTTATAAGAAGAAACTGTTACAAAATTGGTTACGAGTCATCTCCAGAAGGGCTTCACAACGAAGCCCTTACCAGCTGGGAGAGACTATGGGAGGAGGCTGTGGCCTGGTTTTCAAACAAAAGCAATCTGAGGGCAAACCTGTTCAAGTCTGGTGGAATCACTGATCCTCACTGGAGTCCCTTTCTGTTCTAAGACCCTCAAAATAACCAATAATCTGATTTAAACGCCCAAGTTGTTCTTACTACAGAAAAATCGCAATGAGAAAACAATGGAAGGAAAGAGAGCAATCCCAGACTGCTAGGGCTGGATGCACACAGCTGCCAAGGGAATTTCCCCAAGACACAGACTTGCTGCTGCCATATTCTTTTTTCAGGACTGCTAGATTTAGAATCAAATGCAAACTTCTCTGCTCTGGTGTTTAAATCCCTTCACAAATTAGCTCTTTCTCCTCTTTCCAGACTGATTGAGCACATAGATTGATCCACTTCTCAGCCACACTATAACCAAGCTCACCCATCAATGAACCCCAAACTCCAATTTTTCTGTCATTTCCGACCCTTCTACAGACTATTCTGCCTCCTCTGGAAGGCCTACTTCTTTACTTCTTCCTGTTTGAAACCCTCACTGCTTTCAGACTCAGCTCAAACATCACAAAATCTTTCTGGAGGTCCCCAGGGATGAGACATCTTCTCGTTCCTCATCTTATCTCATATTGTCTTCTCCGGGTACATAGCAGAGTGCTCAATGGAATATAAATTCTTCAAGGGCAGGAGCTGTTTCAGTCTTTCTTGCAGTGGCTACATGCTGCAAAGTGCTTCACACCAATAGAGCACTAATTGAAAGAATCTGCCCCAATGCTTTCATTTTAGAGTTTTCCTGAGGCTCAGCAGCCGGAATAGGAAGTTCAGAACTCCAGAATACTCCTTCAGTCATCTATCTAATGAATCACAACTGGGAATATGCTCCTTCCAGACTGATGCCAGAGTCCTGAATCAACTTCTCAAAAAGCCACCAGGTAAGAATGCTGTCTTCCCCAAAGATGATCATAAAAACACAGGTCAACTTGCTGCTCCTCCATAATATTCTCATTTCCCATGACTCTGCAGCCACTGTCCCCTCTAACTTCTCCAGTCTTTCATGATTCAACTTAAATCCCACCTTCTCCAGGTACCCTTCCTACCCCCCTGCTAGCACCTTTCTTCTAAAATCACACACCATGGACACTATTTACACTATGAGAATGTGAACTCCACATTGTGGTCCTTCTCTGTGTCTCTTGTACTTGGCACAGGGCCTAGCATAGAACAGGCACCTAATAAATGCTTCTGGATTGACCAGACTTGTGATTATCCAAATCAGTTGCTGTTTTTGTGGGTTTTTTCAAGTTTTGCTTAGGTTTCTTTTTCTTTTTTTAACTCTGTTACAAGGAATAGCTCCCTGAGTGAAGAATAGGAATATTGAATATTAAAGAGAATATTAAAAATGAAAGATTTTTGGGAAAAAAGATTAAAAAGAAAAAAAGCTAGCTTTTCCCAATTATATTTCTACATATTCCTATTCCTGTGATTATTTGGGAAGTATTTTTTTTCTAGCTTTTAAAAATCACATGTTAAGTTCCTTTTTACTGTTTAATTTTGGTTGTGTTCAAAAAAATACATTTTTTTCTAAGGATTGCTCTATCCACCCCCACAGATGCCAAAATGTGTCTCTTTGTTATCATTTCCTGTAATATTCAAACTGTTCTATGATTTCAAAGATTTCACAGCTTCCTCCAAAAACACAGACCCCAAATCATCCAAGTCTAGCCATCCTATGTTGCTCTTATCTCACGTCTTTCCCAAAGATCCATGATAGGGAGCCAGTGTGCTGGCAGCCTTCCTCATTTTGTCCTATGCTTATGTGAAAAGCGGTGGAGACTTGCTCAATTCCCATCACACCCCCCCCCTGCTGCCATCCCTTCCTTCTGTATAATGTCTTGAAAACGCTTTTTACTCCTGCTCTTCAGATGTCCTCCTTGTAGACATGTAGCCACCTTCTCACCCAACAGACACTAGCCATTGATATTTTTAGTTCAATGGAAAAAATATAATTTTTTCCATTCATTAAGGAACACAGGTAGGTAAAAAGTTAACAAGGAAGGCCTTTGTTTTCAAGGGAAGCTTAAGGGGAACAAAAAATATCTCTGTAATTTCCTAAAAGTAATCTGACCCACACTCTTCCTTTTTTCTGTCCCCAAAATATATACTATGGAAACTTCTATAGGCTCTTCATACAAATACATACTGAAATCTGAACAAGATAACCTTCATCTATTTAATGCTGTCTATGAAATGGACAAGCCAATCTTTTTAAAGTGACTATAAATCTCTCTCAGGAGGCTCTGAAATGTTCTGGGGACATAAGGCAGACAGCAATAGTATCATCTCCAAATAAGAACACTCAGAGGACTCCATCATCCACAGGGAAATTCTTCTTCTGCCTAGACTACCTCATCTATCACAAGGATGAATGCTTTTGGCAAGCGTATAGCTCCCTGTTTTGTGCCTTGCCCAAGGTTATTGTCAGAGGGTCATAGAACAGCATTATTTCTCGTTTTATCTTATGAGCAATCTTAAATGATTCTGGCATATGGTGGGGAGATCTCTTGTTGAAAGAGATCTGGCATGGAAGCATTTTGTTCTCGTTTCATCATCAACAAATAATAAGCATGAGTCTTGTATTCCCTACTAGATCTTTCAGCTAATTGGGAGGATTTTGTCCTTAAAAAAAAAAATGCCATCTCATTGTATCACCTCTAGCAGAGCTGCCCCTCTCTCTACATCTGCTCCAGTCAGATGACTTCTGTCATTTCTGCTCTTCCAGTTCCACATCTATGCCTCAAGGAGCATATCCAGGAAAGGATGTGAATCAGTAAGTCAATAAGAACTGATTCAATTTTTACTTCGTATCAGGCACTGTACTAAGCATTCAAGATACAAAAAAAGGCAAAAATAGTGCCTGCCCTCACATTTCAAACTGGGGTAGGGAGAAGGGAGAGAGAGTAGATGGAAGATAATTTCAGAAGGAAGAAGCCAGAGGAAAAACTCTTGCAGGAGGTGAGATTTGAAGAAAGGAAGGGAAACCTAGAGGTGCCCAGTACTGACCTATCCCTGAATCCTACTGTCAGAGAGGGCTGTCTTAAACTCAAGCCCCAGTCAGAGACAGAAGAAAAACAGGTGCAAGTGAGCCATGCTCTTGAACTCCAGCCACGGCAGCTTCTCATCTTCATGCAGATGACTTTTAGATCTACGTATCTAGCCCTACCAGCTCTATTACCAGCTCTAACAGATCAAAAAGAGAATCTAGTGTCTTTCTCTTCAAGGCTCTGATCTTCTAAAACTGGAGGGCACTACCAAACTGATCACCTAAATGTGCAGTTTTAGTGTCATCTCGGATGTCTCACTCCACCTGACCTAATGAGGCCATCAACTACCAAATCTCATGGACAAGCCCGTTTTTGGTATCTTTGCAGCCACTATTGTGGTTCAAATCTTTACCACCTCTGGCCTAGACTTCTGCAATATCCTCCTCTCTCTCTTCTCCAATCTCTTTTCCAAATGCCATGACGTTCTTAAAGCACAGGGTTGGTCATGCAGGTCCATCTGTGATGCTTTGTCTCTCCACTCCTATTCAACAGATTCTAGAGGCTCCCTAATATATTTATTTATTTATTTTGAGGCTGGAGTTAAGTGACTTGCCCAGGGTCACACAGGTAGGAAGTATTAAGTTTCTGAGACCACATTTGAACTCGGGTCCTCCTGAATTCAAGGCTGGTGCTCTATCCACTGCGCCACCTAGCTGCCCCTCCCTAATATATTTAGGATGAAAAACGAACTCTTCAGTTTTAAAACTCTTCACACTGTCCTCTTCCTAAATTTCCATTTGCTTTAAATACTATTTCCATTTATACACTAACATAGTCCAGTCATATAGACCTTACTATTCCTTACCCATGATGCTCCAACTTCTGTACCTTTACTTTAACCATCTCCCAGGCCTGGAATGTTCCTCCCTCTTCACCTCCAATTTTTAAGAATCGCTGGTTCTTTGGAGATGCACCCTCAAGGGTCATATTAAATAGCAGACCTTTCCCAGCTTTGGTAGGGCTAGTACTTTCTCATTCAAAGTCATTTGAGGTCTTCTTTGTATGTGTACATTCGTGGGTATACATAAACACATACACACATATATACAGATCTATATACCTCTATAGACAGGAGACAGAAGCAAACTACAGATAAACATTCATGTTTCTATGCATGTGTGTTTTCACACAAAGGAACCCACAAAGCAGACATCAAGTGACCATGAAAATACACATACGTATATGCGCACGCGCATGTATATTTTATCTCCCCTTTTGGAATGGAAGCTCCTTGAGGATAGTAATTATTTCACTTTCATCTTTGTTTCTCCAGGGCTTCACACAGTGGCCTGGCATAGAGTAAATGCTTACTAAATGCCTCACTGATGGAGTCTTCCCAGCATACCATGAAACCTCTCTAGATTGCACTATCTCAGTTAGTGCTTGACTTGTCTGACATGAACAAATATTCAGAAACTATCTGCAGGCTGTTTTCTATAAGGGACTCTCACCAGACATGTTAAGAACTTGTTACTTTATGCATATTGCCCCATGGAGAGAAAATAAGTATATTCTTCACTCCTCAAAACTAAGCATTCTATTATATGGTAAAATATTTCCCCTCTCTTTCAAATTAATCAATTCTATAGGTATTTAACTCGTATTAGAGCTCAGAATGGAATTCAGACAGTTTCAGCAGCTTTAAATACATCAGCAACAATTCCCCCTCTTCTCAGCTGGAGATCAGAAAATACCTTATCTTGGTGTTCTATACAAATCCACGATGGAAGGTACCCAGCACACCAGGGCTAGTGTTGGCAGCAACCTGAAAGAAAATAGAAAGACGATCACCAGCACATTTCAGGGCAAAATGAATCTTCATTCCAACTCCTCTGGACTTCTCCATTATGCTCCAGAAACCTCATCTTGGCAAGATCTGGTCATCCCTGGTATTCCCACCTCATCCCACTGGTCCTGGAGTCTTTTCCTTTGACTGGAGAGCCCCTCTCAGAACCTCCATTTAAGCAACCACACTCTACCCTACCAGCCTTCTCTTCATTTTCTACCCAAAGGGGCTGTATTTCTAAAATTTGGCATCATTACTCCTCTACTTTTCCCTTCCTCCTCCTTTTATGTGCTGTCTTCTCCCATTAGATTATAAGTTTCTTGAGGCAGAAACTGTCTTTTTGGAGGACAGATTTCTAAGACAATACAATGTCTACAACTAATAGGCATTTAACAAATGATTATTGACCAATTGACATAAGAACTATAATTCTATTACTTTATACTTCAAAGAGCCATGATTTGCTGCCCTCTATTCCCTCCTCCACTTAATCAACTCCAGGAGCTCTCTCTTGCCTGGAGGATAAACTATCAATCTGGATTTTCAAGGTGTTCACAGCTTGGTCCCAACTTACTATTCCGGCCTCTTTATGAATTACTCCATTTCCCATACTTAAGCAGTCTACCCAAGCAGGCCTGCTCTCTGTTCTTAACCTTTAGCATTCAATGAAGGCCCACTCTCTGGCCTGTACTATGGCCATCTCCCAAGAAAGGAAAATCTTCCCTCTTTACCTCTTGTCCCATAGAGTCCCTTTTCCCCTATAAGACTCAACTCAAGCCCCATCTTCACAAAAAGACTTTGATACTCTCAATATTAGTGTACTCTCTCTTCCTAATTGCCTAAATATAATTTATTTTTTATTTATTCTGTGTATATACTGATATATATATGCTATTTTCCCCAATTTAATGTAAGTTTCTTGAAAGCAGGAATTTTTTTCATCTTTTATATTTATAATCCCAGAAACTAGCACAGTACCTAGAAAGCAGGGGAACTCAATAAATGCTTGCTGACTATATAACTGTGTTTTTAAAAAATCTACTTAGGCTGGTCCTTTGGTGACATATACATATTCCAATGTCTTTTCTACACAATAAACTTAATTTTCATTGACACAGTTTTTTAGATCTTAGAATCACCTCGACACAAGCAATGAGGCCTAAAAAATATGTCAAGATGCCTCATTACAAGCAAAGATTACAAAGACTTTTGTAAACTTGGTTGTATGACATTTGACACTTAAACCAGTCACCTGAGGTAGGTAGTATAATTATTATTATTCTCCGTTTATAGATGGGGAAAATGAAGCAGGAAGCAGAGGATAAATAACTTCTCTAACTTCAAAGAGCTGAATGGCAGAGTTGAACTTAAAACATATGTTTCCTAACATAAAAACCAATATTGTTTGCTTTAGCCAAAAGGAAAACAACAGATTACTAAGGAAACAATTTTCTTTCTTAACCTGAATTTCTTTATTAGAAATCCATACACAGGGATTGCCTGTCATCGGGGGGAGGGAATAGAGGGAGGGGGGGATAATTTGGAAAAATGAATACAAGGGATAATATTATAAATATATATATATATATATATATATATATATATATATATATAATAAAAAAAAAAAAAAAAAAGAAATCCATACACAAAATTTCATAGAAATGAATGTTGAAAACTATGTTTACATATATTTGGGGGGAAATATTATTGAAAAATAAAAGAAATCAAAAAAATTTTTAGGAATTACATATTTTTTGCCAAATAGATATCAGGAAATATTCAGGTAAGGCAAAGACTTCAATATTTTTAGCAACATTTTTCTCAATGTAAAAATTATCCAAGGAAAAAAACCAGTGCCTCTGGAATCAAATGATTGTTACTCAAATCCCACTTCTGACACCAAATGCCTGGGTGACCTTGGCCAAGGGCTTCATTTTCATTACATTGAGACCTCACTTTCCCACCTATTAAAGCATAGAAGTTGGACCAGAGCTCTTTGGAAGGCCTTCATATCTTTGATTATAGGATCCCAGAAACAGTAGAGATCCCTCCCACACTTCCCCTGCAATGTCATAAACTATAGCAAGTCCAGCTTTGTATTCAACAAAGAAATCCATATAAATCAATTATTCACAAGAAACAAAAATCCTTGATTATTAATCAGCATTTATTTTCATTTACACAAATAGTATTTCTCTCTCCACCTTGTGAAACTAATGGGAAACAAATTAACAATATTTTTAGAAGTATGAAGACCACAGAAAAGACCTGAAAGGTTATCTTTTGACCTTTTATTCAAGGGCTAGGATTAGTCACCAGAATTTGCAGCATCCAACAAAACAAATGAATTTGCTTTAGCAGCCAGAGGTAAGGAACTACAAGAACAACTCCATTCTATTCCAACACACATTAATGATGAAGCATGATAAGAATGGGAAGAAAGCCAGCTTTCTCTGAGTCCAACACCTGCTGCTGACACATACTGATTAACCTCTCAGTGTTTTAAGTCAATATTTAAAAGTCAAAAAGGTAGAGAAGGTGCAGACTGCATTGGTGGAGGAATTTATCGAGCCAGGAATTTGTTTACTATGAAAACTATATGAAGACAGTCACAGTATCCAAGGCTAGGGAAAGAATAGCATTCTTATACTCTGTCCTAGTTAAATCACACAGAGGAAAGAGTTCAGTTTACCACACACTATACTGTAGAAAAGTCAATGGTAAAGTGGCAAGAAATTCAACCTGGGGCAAACAGGATAATGATGGGTTTCAAAATAGTGTCACTGTTTTGATTGGTTGAAGAACTGGGGATGCTTAGGCTAAAGAAGGAAAAGCTTGGCTGACATGATAGCCTTTCCAAGCTATATCTTACCTGGGCCAAGAGAACAAAACTAGGAATAAAGGGTGGAAAAGGCAGAAGATTTAAGTTTGATGTGATGATGTATATCATGCAAAAGAAAAATACCTAAAGAGATGATGGACCTTCTCTTAACTAAACTTCTTTCAAGCAAAGATTTTATGGCCACTAGACAGATAATGCACAGAGCAGCAGTTTCCTCACTTTCTGGCTTCAGGATCCCTTTACACTCTCATTAACTGACCTCTATCCCTTGCCTCAACTATTAAAAAGAAATTAAGAAAAACAAAATTATTCTTAAACAAGCAAAATAAATTCCCATACTGGCTATATTTCATTCAGTTAATTTATTCCTTTAAATAGAGGAGGAACTAACCAGGAAGAGATATTATAGAGTACATGTCAGACCATGCCTGAATTTTCTGTCACAGACTCCATGATGGATTAGCCATTTATCCTCCCAATCCCAAAGTTTTTATCATTTCTAACTCATTTTATTATATTTTCTCTCTTAATGAGAATCAGCTTCAGAAAGAAATTTTTCCTTTTTTTGGCCTTTCACGTACAAATAATGTACACATAGTGTTTGAGATGATGGTCTAATTCTAATTTGTCAGAATTCTTTCCAGTTGGCTGAGAAATCTTTTGTCAAATAGTGGGTCCTTACCCCTATATTTGGGGTAATTGGGTTGTATATCTCTACTACATGTTTGGCACATAGTAGATACTTAAAAAGTCTCTCAAATGAACTCCTGATCTCTTCAGCAATTTTTGCCTATTTATAAAAGCAGTCTTGTCCTTTCCTTCACCTTGCCCAAACAGCTCAAATAAAAGATAAATATATTTAAATGCTTCAACTTTACAAGGGAAGAAAATAAGAGGCAACAAATCTATGAGATCATTATACCTAATGGGAGCATACCACTCATTCAGCTTTGTATCCCCCATATTGTCTGGCACAATGCTTTGCACATATCAGGCACTGAAAAATATTTCTTCAATCAACCAAAGGTAAATTTCCAACAAGAAAAAAAGCCTCTTCTGCTATCCAAGAAGCAATGTATTATTGGCAAAGGTGTGAGTCATTAACTTTGGCATATACAAGTAGGGCTTACATCACTATAAATGCTTGACATATTTCAAGGGCTCTCAGGCTGAAAGAAGGAAAATCTATAGATTTTTTTTCCCCTAGGTTACACAAGCAAGAGATGCATCACTTTAGTGTTGGTTTTTTTTTTTTTAATTTTCTATATTTAGATGCCTTTGAATTGAATTACTCAAGCATGAGCAAATAAAACCTTGAAGGGGTCCCACTTACTTGTTCCTGGCAGTTTAGAAACCAAATCTTCTATTTAGATAAAAGATGACAGATGACAGGATTTGACGGCTCAGTAATTTACTGCAATATTCTCAGCACTTCTGAATTTGTAGTCCATCACAACCATTAAGAAAAATTAGATTCATGATGCAGCCAAAAACCTCATGGGCAACAGTTTTATGTCATTAAAAAAAACACCATCCTCAATCTGTTTGATTCTATGTTTGCTTATTAGAGGTCTCTCAGTGAAGCAAGAGAAGGGTTTTAATTGCACTCTTGCCCTATCAATTTTTATTATAGCCATAAGCTTGTCTGGCCCATTCCCATTCTCCTTTCTCTCTCTTTACATCTAAAATGACTTAGAGATAGTTAAAGAAACTGGGTATGACTGCAGCAGTCACTCTTATGCAAGTCGAAGAAATGTAAAAAGTATTCTTCAAATGGGGTATTAGGAAAAAAATAAAGCACAAGACTGGATTCCATGAAATGCAGGTTCCAGCTCTGACTTTGCCATGAACCAGTTGTGTGATGAAGGACAAGTCACTTATTTCCCTGAACCCCAGTTTCCTCATCTGAAAACTGAGAGTTGATCTAAAAGATCTCTAAAGTCTCCCCAGCTACAACACTATAGATTCTGAGCTGCTCTGTAATCTAGTCATCAACATTAAAAAGTATCAAATAGGAAATCACTCTAAGCCCTATTAAGCAGTCAGTCTCATGTCTAACAGACTTCTGAACCTGCTGCCAAAGCAATGCAGATGACTGAGCTTCAGGTCAGTGAGTAGCAAAATTGTATGGAGCCTGCTTCCTGTGCCACTAACCCAAGCATTTGCTTAATAAAAATATGGCAACTGTAATCAGTAGGAATCTTTAATGTGATACTTTGTACCAACTAAGATTTCTATCTAAAAAAGTTGCGCTATTAATTTTAAAGTTTCAATGTTACTGGAGATTCAGAGAACATTTCAGCACCCAAATGATTCTATAACTAGGAGACACAAGGACATGTATCAAGGATCAAAGATCTGCCCAATCTACACATGCAGAGTGAGAAAGATAAAGATAAAGATGGGTCAATAATTATGCTAAGGACCTAAGGCACTGTTTCTAATTCTCTGTGAGAATTAGGAGTATCATAATAAGTCTATGAGTACATGGATCCAAATTTGAAAATCATCTCCTTTTCACATTTTATACTGAAATGGGGTGGTCCAAAAGTGCAGATAACTCAAGATACAACCAAGCTAATGTTAACAGACCTTAGAAAAACTGAGATTATGGCCATGGATAAGATGTGAACTGCATTGCTGGAGGGAATTACCACATCAACAAGTCCACAGGGTCAGTGATGGTGATAATGGCCATAGCATATCAGGTTCCAGTTTCTCTGTAATATTACTGTACTAGGAAAAGAGCATGATTTCTCTTTTCATGACCCCAAAGTCAAGAAACATGAGGCAAACTTTATTTGGTGCTTCTTGACACCCAAGTCATGAAAAAAAAAAAAAAAAAAAAGACACTCTTTTCCTAATACAGTAACGTTTCAGAGAAACTGGGAAATTGGTGTGCCATGTCCAGCACTGAATTTAAACAGATGGAATGCCAAGGAAGCCTAATGAGTAACAGGTTTTCCCTTTGGATGTAGGAAGGAGAGAAGTCATTTGGGAGAGGGGGTAAAAAGGGGGAAGAAGTGTACTGAAAGTCAATGAACTTTATTTAACAGTTTATAATTCGTGTGTTCTTTTTCACATGCAAACTCAGATTACTCACTTCAGAGTCATGTTTTACTCCTTTCTTTCCTTTCATAATTTAGAGGAGAAATGGAACTCAATTGGAACAGTTAGAAATGAAAATATCTGAGAGGATAAACAGACATTCCCAGGGAGAAAAATACTGGGAAAGCAATTATCCTCTAAATTATACTGAGATCTGCATTATTGATCTGGCTGTGAAGCCTCTTATTCATACAAAGCATCATGGTTCCTAAAGAAGTGAGCACAAGTAAAGAGTAACAAAGGTGAAAAAACTACCTTGAAGATAGGAAGAGGAAAAAATCCTATGACCCAAAGGGGAATGACCCGGAATGGTCTGGCAAATATGGTACACAAACTTAAGGCAACATTATCTCTCCAAATATAAACAAAGAGGAATTCAGGGAAACAAAAGCCATTGTATGAAATGATACAAAAGAAAGAAATAACAACCAAAAGAAGGAAGTGGCCATCTCCACAAGGGCAATCATGGAAAGGGTGGTGAGCTAAGTAAAAAGTACTTGATTGTAAGGCACTATCTCCACCCAGGAGAAAGCAGAATAAATAAGGTAGCCTTCTTCCTATCAGCAGGAATGGGATAGGGAGAGATTAGAAAGAGATAGGTACTTATGTTGTCAGATTTGTTGTCCTTTGTGACGTGGGAGGGCTCCACAAGGGAGAATGGGTAGGGTCAAGTTTGGATAAACAATCCAAATGGCAAAAATAAATGTTAAAGAAATGGAGGTAGAGAAAAAGAGAAAGACAGAGAAAAGGAAAGTGAAATACAAAGAGAGAGAATGAGGAGAAGAGAGAAACAGGGAGTGAGAGAAAGGGAGGAAAGGAGAGAGACAGACCAAGCCAGAGGTAAAGAAAAGTAGAGCTCTCTTTGAGCTCCCTCCAGATGAGAAATCAAATTATCACTCTTTACAACAGATGATATGATGGTATACTTAGAGAACCCAAGAGAATCAACTAAAAAACTATTAGAAATAATCCACAATTTTAGCAAAGTTGCAGAATACAAAATAAATCCACATAAATCATCAGCATTTTTATACATCCATATCTACTTTAAAGTCCAGATAACATTTCAAGTAATCCCATCCCTCACAATTGTTCCACTCCTTCTTGGTCCTATGCTCCAGGAGACATTCTCAAGCTCAAGCAGCCTCTCCTCCTCCCCCCTTGGAGAGCATCCTTCTTCCACCCACTGTAGGAAGATCTTCTCCAAGAGACTATAAGCAAAAAACTTCTAACTCTCTGACACCAAGGCCACCTTATAGTCTTTGCAAGTGTGCACTCACTGAATTTAAAAATGCTTCATCAGTCCAGTATCTTTAAAAAATCTGAATAAACTTAAATTTGATACATGGAATCACTGAGATAAGGACACACTACATACCAAAGGCAAGAGTTTCTTTAAAAAACAACAGCTGTCCACATTCAAAGACAATGCCGTTTTAGAGCTTTGCCAAATGAGCAATTTCTTTTCATTCCTCATTAGAAATGAGTTTTTCAAGATAAAATTACTCTAAAAGAACAACATTCTACAAGTTTCTCCTTTGTCCTGCATGCCTGGAATACCTCCCACTTCTTATCTGCCTAATCAATTCCAGCCATCTTTCAAGAACAGGTATTGATCTCCCCAAATGGAAGGCACTTCATGAAAGGCTTTAGAGACCACAGGAAAGATGGAATTTCTACCTTCAGAGAGCTCATTTACCAATGATAATAAATAACTCTTTTGCAACGTACACAGAAGATTCAAATTAAAAGAAATAAATGGAGATAAGAGGTTAAAGAAAAACAAACTTGCCTTACTGAACTATGAACATAATTTCCTAGTGGGCGAAGGGCCTCCTGTTTAGGACCCAGCGCATTGTGAGCACTCATAAAAATTAAGTAACCAAGTAATTTATATTTCCTATTTCACTAGTGGAAAAAAAAATTTCATCCGCAAAACAGTTTTATGAGGCATCTCTTATTCCTCTGGCAAATATTTAACAGACTACTTGGCTTTCTTTGGTATAATTGGACAATGTAAGTTGCAAGCAAAGGCTAAATGAAATGATCCCTAACTTCTGATGGAGTCAGGAATTCAACAGCCCCATCCCTAGGAATCCTGCTCTTTCAAGTTGTCATCTGCAACATTACAAATTGCATTTAATTAGTGCTATAGAATCCAGGACTTAATTATAGTTTGTTTCACTGAAAATATATTGGCAAATAATAGGACGTTTCTTCTACTGCTGAACACTTAAATGCAATTTTAATTCTACCACGCACTGTATTTTCTTGCAGTAACATTTTTTATGTCTTTCCATTTTCAGAACACCGATAGTCCGTATATTTGAGGAAATAAAGAACGCCCAGTTTGAAAAAGAAAGAAACCCTGATTTCTCAATTCCTCTTTCTGCCTGGAAAAGAGAAATACTAACACAATGATAACAACTCCAAAGTGAAACAAGCAAATCAAGAAACACTGAAATGTTCTCAAATATTCCTAAAAATAGTGTTGGAGCCACAGCAAGGGACCACTTACATTTCTCTTCCTGAGCCAGTCCCATTGAGTCCCTCTCATCCTATTGGTAGAGCAGCAGTAACCAGCCTCCTCACAGCCAATGGCCCTGATACCAGCACACTTAACTAAAGACCTCCACAGGCCCAGCTTGGGTGCTCCCTCCCTCTTGGGAAGTCAGCCACTCTGACTTGATGGGTAAGAGACAAATGCTGCTATGCTCACTCTTGGTAATTTGTTTGCCTTTTAAAGAGGTATTTCTGATCAAGTGGAACTTGCCTGAAGAGCAGTACAACAGTCTCTAGTGAGATCACAAGCTATCTTTGCCACAGATGGCACATAATGGTGTGTTCGGGAAGGCGGTAATAAAAAAAAGAAACCCCTATTGAAGCACAAGCATTAGCCTCCTTTCTCTTTGCTACTCAAAGCAATTCTGCATGAAGTGACAATGCCGAGAAGTCTGAGATGGCCATGGTACATGGAGACCCGCAGCTGAAGAAACTGACAGGGTGGTTAGAGGTGGCTAGAACTCTGATAGGGACAAGGTTTTGTCAAGTGTCACAGAAGCCAGCACCAGGTGGTAGAAGGACTTGAATGGAGGTTATCCTGGTTACAAGTCAAGCTGTCTAGCCATTCTTTACATGGCCACCCTTCTTTACATCTTTTTTCTTCTTTTAAATTTTAATAAAGCTTTTTATTTTAAATATATATATATGCATGCATGGGTAATTTTTCAACATTGACCCTTGCAAAACTTTGTTCCAAATTTTTCCATACCACCTTCCCTAGATGGCAGATAGTCCAATACATGTTAAATATGTTAAAATATATATATACATATTTATACAGTTATCTTGCTGCACAAGAAAAATTGAATCAAGAAGGGAAAAAAAAAAAACCTGAGAAAGAAAACAAAATGCAAGAAAACATCAACAGAAAGAGTGAAAATGCTATGTTGTAGTCCACGCTTAGTTCCCACAGTCCTCTCTCTGGGTACAGATGGTTCTCTTCATCACTGAACAAGTGGACCTGGTTTGAATCATCTCATTGTTGAAGAGAGCCATGTCCATCAGAATTGATCATTGCATAGTCTTCTTGTTGCTGTGTATAAGGATCCCCTGGTTCTACTTATTTCTCTCAGCATCAGTTCAGGCAAGTCTCTCCAGACCTCTCTGAAATTATACTATTGGTCATTTCCAGTTTCTGGCCACTACAAAGAGGGCTGCCACAAACATTTTTGCACATGTGGGTCCCTTTCTCTCCTTTAAGATCTCTTTGGGATGTAAGTCTAGTAGAAGCACTGCTGGATCAAAGGGTATGCACAGTTTGATAACTTTTTCAGCATAATTTCAAATTGCTCTCCAGAATGGTTAGATCCATTCACAGTTCCACCAACAATGTATCAGTGTTCCAGTTTTCCCATATCCCTTCCAACATTCCTCATTATCTTTTCCTGTCATCTTAATGACTGCCCTTCTTTAGAAAAATCATTTAAAGAATGTTCATTCTCTGGGAAGCAACTGTTTTCATAGTACCAAAAAAAAAAAAAAAAAAAAAAAAAAGGAAATGAGGGGGATAGATACCCACTAAGGAATAGCAGAAGAAATTATATAATGTGAATGGAATGGAATGCTATGGCACCATAGAGAATGATGAAATGGACGATTTCAGAAGAAAATCAGAAGACCTTTGTGAGCTGATGTAGAGCAAAATAAAACAATTTTGAAAAATTATAGATCTCCAAAAAAATGTAATGACAAATCATGATTCATGAAGACTTTGGATAAGGTATGCTATCTTCTATTAGAGAAGTATTAGAGAAACCTTAAAATGCAGAATGAGACATGTTTTTAGACATAGCCAATGAAAGAATTTGTTTAACTATGAATATTTGTTTTAAGGGATTTACCACCACCATCACCCCCCCCCCTTTTGTGGTTCTCTTGGGAGGAGAATGCAAAGAGAGAAGAAAAGAAAATAAATGCTTTTTAACTGAAAAAATAGTAATGTTAAAAAAAAAAGTTACATAATTTTGATAATGGGGCTCTATTTCTATACAAGTTACTATGTTCAGGTAAATATTTCTGTTGTGCCTTATCATGATATCAAACTTGCCAAAAACTTGGACCATAAATGTTTTCATGAATACCCAGCAAGCTTCCTTCAAAACTTTCCTGAATTTCCTAATAGTAAGTGCTTTTTTTCTTCTTCAAATTATTTTACTTATCTGCTGTATCCACCAGCAGACTGTATCCAGAAAACCAGGTCCTCATAAAATGCTTTGCATACAACAGACACTCAAAACATCTTCGCTGAATTTGGGTGTCCTAAAGGGCAAATCAGTGCTTTCAGTGCTGCCTGAACTTTGTCAGAGCAAAAAATTGATTCCCTACTTTACTCAATTTCATTTGTCTTTTAAGGCCCGGACTACTTTTCTTTTTCATGAGTTTAACATAGAAGTTATTTCTCCCTCCTTTGAACTCTCATTAAGTTTTTATGAGAATCATTAATGCCAGGGCTAGAAGGGCCATTAGAGGTCAATTAGTCAGCTTCCTTCATTTTATAGGTGAGGATACAGGTCTGGTGGGATGAGATGATTCAGCCAACGTTTCCTTTTGCTGTTGCTGCACTTATGTTATATGATAGCTATTTCCTCTATTCAAACATTTAGTAATACTATGTGGCAGGTACTCTGGTACAATCATAAAGCATTTTCCTCACATTTAATCTATTTAGTAAACAATACAAGCAGCAGTATTGCCACTTTACTTTTTCATTTAAAAAATTCTGCACTTAAATACAAAAAAAAAAAAATTCTTTACACACAAAACACAAAAGAAGTCTATAAACTACAAAGCTTCATTTTATATTGCTTGCTAGTTTTTCTTAAAGTATACAATACATTTTACATGTTACCAAAACTGTTCTTTGTGCTTTCTTCTGAATTTCTACTTTTTTTCTGCATATTAAAGCCAATTTTTAACACATTAACTCCCTCAGATCATTGTACACAGCAACATCAATTCTGATGGATGTCGCTTTTTTCAAAAATGAGATGATTCACACCAGTTCCAGTGATCTTGTGATGAAGAGAGCCATCTACACCCAGAGAGAGGACTGTGGGAACTTAGTGTGGATCATAGTAAAGCATTTTTACTCTTTTTTGTTATTGCTTGCTTGTATTTTCTTTTCTTTCTCATTTTTTCCCTTTTTGATTTGATTTGATTTTTTTTTTTGTGCATCAAGATAATTGTAGGCATATGTTAGATTTAACACATATTTTACCATGTTTAATACATTTTGGATTACTTGCTATCTAGGGAAGGGCAGGGGGAGAAGAGAGGAAAAATTGGAATAGAAGATTTTCCAAGAGTTAATGTTGAAAAATTATCCATGCATATCTTTTGAAAATTAAAAAACTTTAAAAAGTTAACTCCCCTCAACAACATTCTTTGAAGCCATTATGGTTGGGAAGAGACATTTGTTTTCCTTTTTCCCTTTTAGAATGTTAGCATTAAATCATCATGTCCTTTCAACTGCTCAAATAAATATACCTGTCCAGCTTTCTTTGGACTTTTTATTCACACTTCATAGTCTGAACATAGCTCTCATCTCTTCATCACAAATGCTTTAAAGTCCTTTGTTACATCAAAAATACATCTTCTTAGGGACAGCTAGGTGGCATGGTGAGTAAAGCAGCAGCCCTGAAGTCAGGAGGACCTGAGTTCAAATGTGACCTCAGACATTTTTCCTAGCTGTGTGGCCCTGAGCAAGTCACTTAACCCCAACTGCCTTAGCAAAAAAAAGTAAATAAACACATACATACACACACACACACACATATCCACACACATCTTCTCACTGCAGGATTATGTAAAGTTTTGCAGGGAAAATTATTCTTGATTGTAAGTCTATCTCTTTTGCCTTCTGGAATATTGTATTTCATTATCTTCTCTTGGTAAAAGGAGAAGCACATCTCGAGCAATCCTAACTGCCTTTTGAATTGCCTTTAAATAAATAAAACAAAAAAAATAACTTTTTTTCTGGATTTTTTGTAGTACCTTTTTTGGGGGGGAGAGGAAGGAGGGATGTGAGAACTATAGATTTTGACTAGTATATTGCTGGGAATTTTCCTTTTATAATTACTTTCAGGATCAAATATAAATTCTTCTTTATAACCTGTTCACTTTCTTTGTTTCTAGCCTTACACCTTCTTTTCCTGAAAACAGTAAATAATTCAGTCACACTGGTCTATCTGCATCTTTTCATTAAGTCTTTTCCCCCTTACTTCCATTTGTTAAGATTCCTCAGCTTCCTACAAGGCTCAGCTCAAATTCCACTTTGTGCAGGAGGCAGTCACCACTTCCCTTCTACTCTATATTTAACTTTTATTATATAGTTATTTACATATTGTTGCTTTCCTCATCAGTACAATAATGTTCCTTTTTTTTTTTTTTTGACATTCTGGTGAAATGGATCTCTTCTTTGAATAATATTTTTAAATTCATAAAATAATAAAATTACAAATTATGTTAAAATAATTATAAAAATATTTTTTAAATCAAGTTCACAGATCTCAGATCAAGAAGACCACAAGCTTTTTGACAGCAGGAACTCATTTTGCTTTTCTTTGTATCCCCAGAAATTAACATAGTATATAGCAAACAGTAATATTTAAAACAACTTGCCCAATGTCTGAAATTTGTCCTCATAAGATATATTTGAGAGATCCTGAATTCTGTACTCCATAATACTCAACACTACCTCAAATTATAGCAGGACAATACTACCTTTCTTGATCTGGGAACTACATTCAATGTTCAGTTTTTCAGAAGCCACATCAATTAGCAAGTATTTATTATACACCTTTATACTAAATGAAGTACTAAGGACAGAAAAACAAAAATAAAATAGTCCCTGTCCACAAGAAACTTGTATTCTATGAAAGTGACAATACGTGTATTTAACTCCTGCAAGTACATTGTACTTGCAATTGAATGAAATGCTGGACTAAAATATGTTCTCAAATATGAAAACAGTGGCATTCTAATAACGCTAAGTAGTTATCATCAGTGTGGGTATCAAAGTTTGTTATAAACACAAAGTTAGTGACAATATATTTGGGTCAATTTTGTTCTAAAGCCATACCTAGGGCTGGCTGTCTCATAAGAAGTACTTCTGGTCACAAAGGGGATCAAGTGATAGAGGGGAGATGGCTTCAAACCGAGTCCCCTACACCATCTTTATAGGCAAACCAGTCCGGATGGTTTGTCATTCTTATGGAAGTGTGAAGTATAGATAGGAAGAGATCCTAGTCTAGAGACTATGCTAAAGTTCTCATTTCATAAGAGAAAAAAAAATGAAAGTTAACTCCTGGTACAGCCAAAGACAGGAGCCTTGGGTCTCTGGCTGTGTTCTGCTCCTTGTACTATGGAATTTAAATAGCAGAAAGCATCTTTTTATTCCTAATGATATCTCTTATCAACAGTGCTCACAAAAGCTCTGAAGATTTACATAACACTGAGTGACAAACATTTCTACTGTCATCAATATACAGGTTTCAAAGGCAGTGTCTATGATGTAATGATTGATTTCACAGTCCACTGAACTAGATTTATTTGTAGAGCAGTGACCCCTAAACACAAAGAATGGCTCGGAAGCCTCCTTAATAGCTGATGTCGATTGAAGAGAGACTTAAGAGACTGCTATACAATGGAAATCGATCTGTAACTAGCAGGTGGTCAAGATGCTCTTTTGAAAAAGACCTTCAAAGAATTTATTTTGAACAAGCAATATTAACTTAGTTAAGTAAAGGCAAGAGTATAAATTTGCAAACCTCATAGTTCTTTTGAATTACACTTTGGCCTAAGTATCCAGCAACAGAATTCCCTGATACTTTATGGGGTGAAAAAAGGCATCAAGGATTCATGAATTTTGCTCATCTGTTCTGAAAGTATGCTCGTCTATCCAACATAAAATTAAGTCCTGAAGGAGATTCTCAAGGAACATCCCATCCTCCTTTGTAAGGGCTGATGTAATGAAGAGATTCTCACAGAACACCTACTGCTCTTTAGACAGGGAAAAGATTCAGATGCTACAGTATAATCTAAAAGGACTGGATGTTCACTGCTAAAGGGGAAGCAAAAGGCTTCTCTGAAATAATCTGGTAGTCCCAAGAATTCCCTCATGCAAGTTACAAATTGTTGTCATCAACACATTTTACCTTTTAAGGAACAAACAGATGGATGTGCTGCACAAATCCAAAACAATCACATAAGGAAAGAATAATTGTATTACCCGTTAACTGCTGGTAAGTATTTCCATCTCTTCTTATGTCAGTTCTAACTAATGGATATGATCTACCCTTTCAGCAAATAGAAACAAAAAACAACTGAGACTTTTGGCTCCTACAGGGAGCTAATTGGCAGCTGCTCTATAGCTGTATATTTTAGCTGTAAAAGAAGGTTAAGTAACTATAATAGGCAAAAAGGAAATGGTGCTAATCAGTCAAAATACCTTGCCAAATTACCTAGTTAGACATATGGGAATCTTGAAATGCCTAAATAATGAAATGATTTTTTCCTATGGATCACTCAAAGCAGCAAGGGTAAACAGGCTACAATAAAGTACCCTACAATAAAGTAACGGACAAGAAACCAGGTTCCCAGAAGCTGCAGTGACAGTCCATCAACCATCGACATAGGATTTGAGGACTAAAAAGAAAGCTTCAGAGAAGGTTAGAATCCAGGCTCTGCTTACTGCTGGGTGATCCTGTACAGAACACTAGACCTCTGTAAAATGAGCAAAATTCGGTGACTACTATTCCAAATCTAAATCACAGCCCTTTGGGCTTGATTGCAGCTGTGAAAGGATCAGCTATAGAAGGCCAGCAGGGAAAGTGCACAAGAGGGGCTCTGGGCAGCCTGAGAAATTAGGTCTCTTCCTTCTGCTGCCCCTTTGGGAAGCCCTAAAATCACATAGGCTTCTCTCCTACTCCACAGAACATTGACTTCTTTCTGAAATAAATAACTGGACAAGTTGGGGGATTTACACAGCTCTTATAAATTTCAAACCAATAGTAAAGATCTTCAACCTATTTACCAAAACCGAAACAGAAAAGTGAGACTGAAAGAGCTCGTCCCTGTGTCATATTTGCACATTATACAAGTAATCCTCCACAAGGCAACTCTAACTTAGGATATCTGAAAGCCACTAACCCAAGGGTGTAATTGTGCTTCCTCTTACATCAGTCTGATGCAGAGAATACCTCACTTCCCCCCCAAACCTGCTCCTCCTTCTCTACTAACAACCCTTCAATCCTCTCAGGCCAGGTGCCATCTCTGACTCTTCGCTTTTATCTTATACCTGACATTGAACCAACTGACAGAAATTTTCTATGTTAGTTCTGCAAAACGCACTATACCTGCCGCCTCCTTTCCACCCTCAACCAACTACCCTATAAAGGGCGTTCCCAAAAGTCTTACCTTTAATAACTTAAAGCTGCCCTAAGACTTTGGGAACCCCCTGACTAGGCCCCTCATTTCTTTAGGTCTACACACAAATAATAGCTTTCCAACTGATATTTTCTTCTCTAAGTCTAATCTGTCTCTGCCTCAAACCACAAGCACATATCATACTGTCAGAGTAAATGCACTTTTGTGATTTTTTTGAAAATCTTTAGTGATCAATTCATCAACAAGCATTTATTCAGTATTCCATTGTGCTGAACACTGGCGATATAACAGCAAAACTGAAACTTCTCTTTTTAAAAAAATTAATTTTCAATACACATTGCTTTATGAATCATGTTGGGAAAGAAAAATCAGAACAAAAGGGAAAAACCATGGAAGGGAAAAAAAACCCAGAAGAAGTTAACATAGTATATATGTTGATTTACATTCAATATCTATAGTTCTTTTTCTGGATGCAGCTGGCATATTCTGTCCAAAGTCTATTGGGATTACCTTGAATCATAGAGCCACTGAGAAGAACTAAGTGTTTTATAATTAACATCACACATTCTTGCTGTTACTGTGTAATGTATTCCTGGTTCTGCTGTTTTGCTCAGCATCAGTTCATGCAAATCTTTCCAGGCCTTTCCAAAATCACCTTGTTCATTTTTATAAAACAATAACATTCCATTACCTTCATGTACATTACCTTCATGTACACAGCTTGTTCATCCATTCCCCAATTGATGGGCATCCACTGCTTTTCCAATTCTTTGCTACCACAAAAGGAGCTGCCACAAACATTTTTGCACAAGTGGGTCCTGTTCCTCCTTTTTTTATTTCTTGGGATACAGACCCAGTAGTGGCACTGCTGGGTCAAAGAGTATGCACAGTTTTTATATCTCTTTGAAAAATGAAAGAGCCTTGGAAAGATGGGAAACACTACATTCATGAATAAGTGAATAGCCCTTCTGATTCAAAGTAGGATGGTCACTTCTCTTATCCCTTTTCCAATACATTCAAAAGTTGCTTTGCATTCCTATCTATTGAGAGAAATGTTTTATACTAGAAGAGTATTGAACTGGGAGGCAGAGACTTAGGTTTTACTTGTGGTATTCTTCCTCCTTTTCTTTTACCTTTTTTCTAGTCCTTCCCAGCTAAAGATAAATTTTTGGGGTCCCTGCCAAAATTTCTGAAAGAATCCATTTAAGTTTGGTTAGTAATCAGATGAACAACCGCTCATGATGGATGGCTTTGGGGAAATGGTGATGCTTTATCCTTTATAGCTGGTCTCCAAATGTCAACTTTGGCTTTCCTTTCATACTCAGCATTCTAAAAAGCACTCTGCCTATTCTTGTCATTACACCCCCTTCAGGAGAGCTGATTTTCTGAAGAAATTCCTTTTCTCCCTAATTTTAGATTAAGCTTCGGGTTACAGGTCAAAATCAGCATAATCATAGTTGAATTTCATTCTCTTATCTCACAGGGTACCCTCACAGCCTGACTTTCCTACATACAAAAACAACTGAAAACAAGCATACCTGGTTTTCGGTTCTTGGCAGAGCAAATACAAATCATGTCATTTAAATTATTAAAATATTCTTGGAGAAGTAACTAAGGCCAATCAACCCAAGCAAGGAAAAGTCTGCTTTGACAATCTACTCCTGACCAAGAAAAGACCGAGGAGACCAAAAGAGACTTGAAATATCAAGGTTCGTACTCTTCAGCTTTCTTGTGATTCATCTTTCACAGCTGGATCCTCAGGAAAGCCTTTTAGAAATTCCCTAGTCTAATCAAATCATTCTACCCAGCCACAAAGTGACATCAAGAGAAAAGTAGCAGCTCTTTCCTGGTTCCTCCAATAGTACTGAGTGGGAACTCAAACTTCAGCAGATTCAAATCCACCAGGAAAGTTGGAGGAGGTGTGAAGCAGAAGCAACACTGAGGCTGGGGTTTCAAGTGGAGTGAGCCAAGGCCCAGTACTCAACTCCTAATGTGGGTAGAGAAAGATGGGCTCACCAAGTTCTACTTTCTCTCTGGGTAAAATGAGGGAGCTGAACTAGATACTATTTAGATGAGTTGTAAAGTTGATTCTAGGATCCTAGTTTTTAGAAAGAAAACAGGAATACATCATATTCTTAAAAGCTCTCTTGATTACTGACTGGAAACAATGAGATTGGGAAATATTTATAGAATTGGAAGCTACAAGCTGAACTAATTAGAAAACAAACATTAACAAAGCACCTTCCTGAAAGTGGAAAAAGGAAGACTTTTCTTGAGAAGGGAATATGACACAATTCTTTGCAATATCCGATTATAAAAGCAAATGAGTCCTATTTTCTCATTTTGTTAGGAATGTTCACTCTCAAGGGAAAGAGGTGTTGAAATGAGCTGCTGATTCCATTCATGTTGCCAACCAATTTCATCTAAACCACATAAGCTACACTTAGCAGTGTGAAAGAATCTTAGCCAAGATTCAACAAGTATTTATTAAGCATCTACTGTATACAAACCCCTGGGCTAGGTACTTCTCTCCTACTGGATGTGGTCCCTTGGTTGCTTCCTTCTCTGTCAGTGGAAGCAATCTCAGGGACCACCCTAAAGCAACCCCCACTGAAAAAGAACGCTGTAATATACCCAAAAATTAAATACCTACTATGTAACAAGACCACAAATTATGGAAAAAACACACCCAGGCTCAAAGGCCTACAATTTTGTGTGTGTGTGTGTGTGTGTGTGTGTGAGAGAGAGAGAGAGAGAGAGAGAGAGAGAGAGAGAGAGAGAGAGAGAGAGAGAGAGAGAGAGAGACATAAGATTGCAAAATGAGATGAAGGCAAAAGGGAGGTCAAGCGTTATGAAAAATTTGAGAGCAGATGTCAGGGAAAGCTTCCTACAGGGACCCCTGAGTTAGGTTTTAAAGAAAATAAGGGATTCTAATAAGAGACTGGAGGTCTGAAAGGGACAAGGACAGGTGAGAGGAAGCGGGGAAGAACATTACATTCACGAGGGAAATGGTTTAAGCAAAGTTGGAGAAGACATGGCAGGGTGATAATCATAGGTCAAAAGCACCATGAGAATGGAAGACAGACAGAATATGAGAAAGGGAGGAGAGAAAGAAAGTCTTAAAAAGAAATTGGAGCCCTGAATGCCAGGTCCAGAAGCTTAGACTATATCTGGAAGGCAGTAGTAAAAAGCCAGTGAGAGTAGTAAGCAGATAGGATGATTAAGATCTTCACACACCTGATATAGCTGAGAAAGGTGTTCAGTAGTAAAATAGGGATTCTTGCTGGACTCTAGAGAAACCATGCAGACTAAGTACTGATAACACTGCCAGGAGATTCACGGATGGATCCAAATGCAAGAGTAGGGTGTCCTGGTCTGTGAAGAAGGCTCCTAGTCTCCAAAGAAAAAGAGAAAGAAAGAGGAGGAGGGGACACTCTTCCCTCTTCATACCCTGAATACTGGAAATGCCCTATTCCCTACTTGGGGGAAGTAGGCAAAATTGCCAACAACCTCAGGAGTCTGGATGAAGCCCAAAACAACTGTATCCCACTGTCTCTGAATGGGAGGATAAGGAGAAAGAGAGGCAAAAGGAAAATATGGAGAACTGTTTATTTTAAGGTCTGTGTCCTGTCAATATGCTGTCTCCCCCAAATTCATGGCTCTACAACAGTTGGTAACATTTTCAAGGAGACACAAACTAAAGGAGGCACTGTCAATTGAAGTTTCTTTTTAAGGTCTTCTAGAAAGAAAGGGTTAATCCTAGAATCTGATATGTCAACAGGAAAATAGGCTAACTCAGAGCTGTAAGACTAGGTGAATGATCCACCCATTGGTGGACACCAGGATGGCCAAACCAACTGTAGGTGGACAAAGCTATTCCAGGCCTGTCGTCTCCATAAGCCATGTTTATAGATCAATGGTTGCCTAAGGGCTTAGCTTGGACTCAGGAATCTTGCTATTTCAAATCTAAGTGACAAATTATAAGAAGCTACCATGTACCAGAAAGTTACATTTGATGGGTCAGAATTAAAAAAAAAAAAAAAAATGTATTAACTATATATAACAACCTATTTAAGTTATCACTTTAAAAATAAACTAAACTTTTTTCTATCAGGAAGAAATACAATCATGCCTTAAATTCTGCATCCTTACTGTCTGAATCATTCACTGACAGGATGCCCCAGTTATTCATGGGAAATAGTTAGATTTGAGTCACTTAACTACTTTACAGATGTAGAGGTGCAGAGAGAAAAGGATACTTACAATTGAAACTAAAACACAAGTAAAACAACCCTGAAAGTTCAGGAAATAGTAAATATGTAAAATCTGGCATAAAAAGATATCACTGCACAAACACAAAGTAGAGATAGTCTTTAAGCCCTGATTTAAGAGGCTCTTTTCAGCATACATATCAAAGACCAAAACAACAACAAAAACAAAAACAAAAACAACAAATCCACTTTTTAAATACTGTATGCTATTTCTAGTCATATATCAAAAAACAACATAAAAGCAAAATACTCCTTCCTCATTCAGCAAAATCTGAACCATTTTTGCTAAGTCCCAAACTCTAATAAGAAATCAACAATGTAAGTAACCATAATTCCATTTGAGCTGCAATACATCCACATAACTTGGGCATGTTTAAAGAAGCAAAAATAACCCCAGACAACTATGGAATGGCTAAATGATTGTTTTGGCAGCCAAGCCATAGCACTCAATACATTCTAGTCTTCTATTTTTAAATCTGAAGTTTCAAGAAATCAAAAGGCCTTTTCTATGCACTCTGATGGAGATGAAAGGAACTTGCTATCTTAAATGTAGTGGGCCACCCTGGGGGAAATTCTTGAAAATTCCAAATGGAATCATTAAGCATTCCAAGCTTTATAGAACAGCAGTACACAAAAAGACAGAAATATGGAGGTTGCATTCAGACCTTCTGAAATCCAATGATTATACAAGAAACACAACATGAAACCTAGCAGAATCTGAATTATTAATTCTAACAGGAATAAACCAGAAGAGGAAAATAAGATCTTGTCCTTTCAAAACATATATTCTGTCTACTGTAATTGATAAGGCAACTAGACCCTGTGCTTTTATACACAATACACTTATTTATAATAAATGTCTATCACAGATCAACAGTTCACAAGTAATATCCCTGTCAACCATATGGCTATTTGGCAGTCAACTTTTAAGTGAAAATGTTTACCTTTTTAAGCCAAGAAAATGCTTTGTATTTCTAAATATATTGCTCTTTTATTTATTTTTTTAAAAAATTCTGTGGCAGTTTTGGCAAGTCTGACTTTGGCATTAGATATTCATCAAAGAATTCCATAGCCTTCTCTCAGGATGTTTTGCTGTGTTTGGAAGACATTCCATACCTCTTGTCCAAAGATCAAAAAGTGACTATAACAAAGTCAGACTGATCATACATACTATGTGTAGAACTTCTAGAGAAGAAGGCCCTCTGTGTAATTTGGGGCTTTTTCTTTTGAACTATCAGCACTGGAACTACAACTCAAACTAGTCATTCATACTGAGTCATTTATGGATTGATTATTTTTAGCTTGATCAAGATCAGTTCGATCCTAACATAAAAGGAGAAAAATTAAAGCAAAAGAAATTGTCAACTGAGAAGAGACACGCAACGTAAAAATGCCAGCACTGATTTTGCTGCGATTTCTTTCTGTTCCCAAGATCTGAAGGAGAAGAAGACACTCTTAAAACTCTAAGAAGTAAAAAACCTTTGGTGAGCACCCACTACCCTATGTATCAAGCAACATAAGCATTGTTGGGCACACCAAGACGAAACCAACCAACAAGGCATAATAATGGTTCCCTTTTTGATCACTGAATGAGGCTCTTATTGCCCTTCAAATGCACAAGAATAGTGAGAGAAAAGCTTATGATATTCTTTGATTAATGTTTGATGCCAAAGTCACTCATCTAAAGAAGCATAAAAGTTCCCTTGCCCCCAGAAGCTCATCTTTTACTGGGGAGAAAACAAACCCACATGAAAGCATATCCAAAAAATATATAAAATACGAATGAGTTTTTGAAAGCCTGCAAATTGGGAAGGATCAACAAAGATCTCATATACAGTGGCCTCTGAGTCCAAAGAGGCCGAACTAGGAACAATGGGAACATCATCTTCTAATCCCATTCCAATTATTTTTCCATCTTATCCCACTGCTGGGGGCATACGGTTTTACAAGGATTTGGCACCATCTCCATCACCAAACAAAATGAATCGTTAAACATCCACACCCCAGCAAGCCCAGCACAGGAAGACATGCTGACAAACGTAATTTGCCATTGCCATGAGCACACAAAGCCCAAATAAAAGATGCATTCTTTTGTCTGCCAGGTTATCCAGATACAATAAGCATGTCATCTATCCGTATGACCATCAAGGCCCAACCCTAAGATACTAACACTCCCAGTTGGGTCAGCCCAGTAATCCACACAGGAAATCAAGTGGATGATGAAAACATATTGGCCAGATGACGAATGGACTGCTTTTGGGACATTCAGTTTGTCCAAGAGTATATTCTATTCAGCCATACCCTGAAGATGGAGGGTGAGCAACTGAGAGAAGGAAGATATTCAAGTGAATAACACTAGGAAAAATATGTGAGCATTTCAGTGATATAAACTTCCTGACACTCATCTTTTTAAACAAACATCTATTGGTTACGCTCGATGATTCAGAACTACAGGTAACACCATCACAAGAGGATCCAGATCACCAGTGACTCAAAGGACAAAGGGTAAGGTAGAGGATATAGGGAAAGCAGGCAGTATATTAAGTGACTTGAACAGAAGCAGCATCAACCAACTGACTAGTATTTCTTAAACACCTAGCCCATTCCAGTCACTGTGTTAAGCTCTGAGCATGTAGGAATTCCAACAAACACATCATTAAGAAGCAAAAGAGCAAGAGTCACTAAGAATGAGGATCAACACCTGGACAGCCTTGGTGCTGCAACAGCATTAGTTTGGGGAATGTCCTCTGTTCCTGAAGAGGACTAAAATGCCATCACTAGGTAGAGGTAAAGTGAATCCAACTATGGATGATCAGACCAATTCAAGCTCAGAAAGCTCTAGTACAAGTTGAGCACAAATATGTAACAGGAGCATATGGAGTGGAGATGCCTCTAAATTTCTGAGCTCATGTTTCTTCTGAGCTACTGAAATTCTGCTTCATTTATCGAGTACAACGCCTTCTTTGATGTGACCATGGTAGGTGGTCATTTGCCAATGTCTTCTATGCCAAGCAACTGGTTCCAAAAATAGAGCACCGGATGTGGAGTCAGGAAGACTCCCTAACTTTGGAGTCTTCTTCCAAAACCTACTAGCTGTGGGACCCTGAGCAAATCCTTTAACTTCTTACCTGCCGTGGCAGTGGTGAAGAACAAATGAGATATATGGAAGGCACCTGGCAATCCTCAAAGTGCTATATAAATGTTAGCTATTATTATTAGTATTACCTCATAGAGTTACTGTGAAGCTCAAGTGAGATGATATTTAGCAAATGCTTTGCAAACTGTAAATGACTTCATTATATTACTATTATAGAGTAGAAGAGTCAATCTGGGATTTAATCATTTAACATTTGCTGAATACACAGCATATAATTGGAAGAAAACTGTTAAAATGACTAAAGTAATATTAGAGGATCTCTAAAATCCCCATCCAGTTCTAAAATTCAGCTCTCCTAAAATAGAGAAGCAAGTAGAGGGATTTTTCCTGAGCATGATACTTCTTAGAAATAGCTATTGGCCAAGCCTAAACACGGGGCGTGCTGCTTTGGAAGCAGCACTTGTCCAGAATACAATCACTAAAGAATCAGAACTGAACTTGCCATCTGAAGCAAGTGCAACTCTCCCCCACTCCACCACACACACACACACACACACGAGTTTTTGATGGATCTTCCTATTGAATGAATGTGCATGTATTGCACATTCAACACAGGAAAGGAGAGTTTGGTTGTGTGTTTGTCCATCATTATGTCATTTTCCCACAGGAAACTCAGTTCATTTGGTTATGATGAGGGTACCTGCATCTATAACAGTTATAGCCTTACTGGGCATAGTTATCTCTTACTAGATTTAAGCAATCTTGCTGTCACCAGCTCCTCTGGGGGGGGGAGGGGGAACAATTAAAATTTTTTTAAAAAAAATCAAATTTATATTGGATATCTTTCTATTATCCAGTGTTCAATGAAACTCTTAAGGCCCTTCTGGGGAACAGCATACACATTAACACAAAATTAACAAAGATACAAAACATTCAGCTTGCTTGTCCCATGTTACATATTACAATTAGCAAATTGTACCATTGTGAACTGAAAGCATTAAAGTGCTTCCTATAGTTCCTAACTCACTCACAGGAAATAATTATTTCACAAGAGGAGATATGCCCCATTCAGAACTGTTCATATGCACGCCACCTCACACACAGTAAAAGAGTAAAGAACTCCATCAGCTTTTTCCAATTGTCTGTAAATGACTCAGTGAGTTGGCAAGCAGTTACAGATTCTCCACAAAGTTACTGTTCAAAAAAAAAAAAAAAAATGCCAGAAAGCTACATGTTGCAAATACTTTTTAAAGTAAGTTTCTCTGTAAGGGTTTTTGCTTGGCTTTGTATTATGACTATATGTTACTATCATTTCCGTAGTAGTCTGAGCACTTCAGAAAAACAAGAATGGAAAGTTCTCATTTCTACAGAAACAAAGAAGGGGAGGGCCACTCTAACTTTGAATCATTTTCTAGTTACTAGAACAGACTCCAGAAGGAAGCATTTATTGTTCCCTGATCCATAATTTCGGCCTATGGACATCTCCATAGATAGGACATGTCCAAATACTGTTTATTTTTTCATTTTCATTTCTCAAGATTCTCTAGGATTTGTAACCAATAAATCCATTGACCTGGACAAGTCACTCAGTCTCCCACAATTCCTGGGCAATTCTCTAAGATCAATGCTGGTACAAGGCACTTTCTTCAACAAGAATTCCTTTAACCAATGAAATCACAGGTTCAAATAACTAATAACAGTCTACAGGCAGATGGGGAGGACACCAAGCCAAAAGCACTGCTCCTGGAACAACCCAACTCCTCCCCTCTGCCCACCTCTGTCTTCAAGGGCTCCACCTTCCTAAGCTTTAGATTCTGCATCTGTAAAAGGTCACAATAATGCAATAAATGATCGGAGAGCATAAAAGGATGCAGTGAGGATTTCTGTAGGGACTCTGCATACCTTGAAGAATCACAGGGTAACTACTGTGTGCAAATGAAAAAAAAAAAAAAAAAAAAAAATTAAGTGCGGTGCTTACAATAATCAAAGCCAAATAAAACTCCTGGACCCTAAGCTATGCAGAATTTCATTTGAATCAGTCACGGACACCTGCCAGAGAGGCAGGGATTCCAGAGATCATCGAGAATACTCTTCACAACATTGCAGACAGAGAAGGCATGAAAACAAGCTCAATACAGACTGGGCCTAAAGAGGGCCAAGGGAAGGGTCCTTTGTTATTTTGTAGACAAATATAGGCCATTGGCTTTTCCATTTATTATTTGTGTTTCTCCTTACAAAACTAAGGCACCAAAGAAGCACTGGCTGAAGTTTAGGACAGGTTTGGGGATGAGAGTGGAAACAAGTCTGCTTCATTCTGTCAGAAGACTATAACCTTAGTGTGAGCTCTGCCACCAGCTGTCCAAGCAAGTCACCTAGATTCCTGAGTCCCAAAGGAGGTGGTGAATTCGAAATCTTTAAAATGACTTCCAGCTCTGTCCTTCACTCAATAATTCTAGCTGCTGCCAAATTTTGAAATGCAGGATACTTTTATATAATCACAGGAAACTAAAATTTCTAGAACATTTTGAAAATAACAATTTTATGGAACAAAGCTCTAATGATGGAAATATACACTCAGATGATAGATAATTAAGTTGCCCATATCTAGGGGCAAAAGAGGCAAATTGTTTTGAACAACTATGCAAAATAGGCCAGATTCAGAAGAATACCACTATGCTTGAGGAATCTTACTGATCAGTTGCTGTTTCTGAGTTATGAAGTCTGTCTAACAAAGGTTAAAATGCATGTTTTCCTCACTGCTACTAATTTTCATAAAAGAACAACTGTTAGGAAGGGAAAGAGTTGACACCCACCATCTTTTGGGCCATCAAATACTGAACAGCAGAGATATCAAACACTCAGTGAGTCACATGCAGGCTAAATCAGACTAAAAGGTCATTGGGATATAGTTAACATTATACATAAAAGTACAATACAACAAAGATATTGGGAATTTGTGGCTTTCTAAGCTACTATGAAGCTTGTAGAGATCTATTTCTTATTGAGTTTGACATCACTGCTCTGTAGTAAGTGCCTATCCAAAATGGGAGTGAAGGATGGGAATAATCTGATTGGGAGCTACTATGGACTATTTACTATTCAGAAGTTACAACTATCAAAGAATCTTTTAGAATAAAATATAGTTTAGTAAAACAGGCCAAAAAATGCCTGATTTGGATGATTCTGAGTGAACGTATTGATTCTGCAAATGTTTCAAGATAGTATTGTGAGCACTAACTATTGTTCTAAGTACTACAGACTGAAAAGGCAGATGAGAGAGGGTTGGGTTTACATTTTCTCCTTCACCCTTTGGAAGATTCTTTTTAGTTAAATTCCTGATTGTTCATTTATCATTTTTGTCTCTTTGAAAATTAAAGTACAGGGGAAAAAATCCTGTTATTTCATGTTTCCCAATATTTGGAATCAAAAGAATAAGAGCTCTGGGGAAGGCTGGCCATCTGAGAAAAGCAAATCTATTAGGAATGCTAGTTTCACCTTCTGTTTAGATAGCACTTTGAGGTTTAGAAAATCCTTCTCTGACAACTACCCTCGTAAGAGCCAAAGTGCATGCTTTATTTGCCCAGTCTGGTAATTCAGAAAAGAGAACAAGGCAGAGGAAATGGCCTATCCAACATTACACGGGTCAGTGACTGAGCAGAGATCTGAATCTCAGTATATCATCCAAACACTGAAGTAAATGGTCAGCACAGGAATACAAGCCCAAATCTTTGGAAGTTTCTTACGCTAATTTTGAAAATGTTATTTTGTAAAGCATGGATCATACCAGGTTGGTATGTTATCAATCATGGCTTGTGCTTGGGAAATAGTGCACAGGTTCACAGATCAAAGTAAGCCTACCTTATAACATGAAGGATAAAGGCTAGAAAATCTGGCAGACGCATCACAAAGGGTAGCAGAGCCTGACCCTAGGCTGGGGTTGCAGGCTCCTAGTGGGCCTCCCAGCCCTAAGGCACTTGCAATAGTGCACTCTCCATTCAGCCACCACAAATATTTTCCTCAACCACCCATCTGCCTCCAAACGCCCTTGGTTTCCATGGCACACACTGCAGTAGCTCTCTGCTATCTCTGGCTTTTAAAGCCCTCTTACCAGTCCCCTTCTTACCTTTCTAGTCTTCTTCCTCATTCTACCCTCCACATACCCTGTGGTCAGCTGACACTGCCTTGTTGTTGTATTCCAGAGAGCACTTGGGACACCCCATCTGACTTCATGAATGTTCACTGGTTATGTCCCAGACTTCCAACTATAATTATCATTTCTATCCCATGGCTTCCCCAGCTTCCTTCAAGTAACAGCTAAAATTTCACCTTTGGCAAGAAGTCTTTTTCAGTCTCCCCTAAAGCAAGTGTCTTCTCTGAGAATAAAATCCAATTAATTCATCCTGTTTTTATCTGATTTGCACATAGCTGTTCTTTCACATTGAACTATGAAGTCCCTGAGGTCAGGGATCTGGTTTTACATTTCTGTGTGTCCTAACTGGCTAGAACAGTTCTTGGCACATAAAAGATTCTTAATAAAGGCTTGTTGACTTAAAAGAATCCCTGCTACTTGAGTGAGCACACCCTTCTGACTTGGATGCATGGCAAATGGGGGTTGGCTCTTTGTCATATCCCTTCCAGGCTTCTGTTATGTAAACTTATTGTTAAATGTTAAATGTTTTATCAAATGTCCTTTGTGCCAACTCCAATTCTCAATAATCAGACCAGTCCAACTCAAGCCTGCCTGACAAGGAGGAATGCGGTATCAAAAGGCCCACAAGGCCAAAGGCCAAGAGCACAAGGGACAGATGCCCTCAAGAAGATTCGTGGGCTAAAGAGTCTGTAGAAGATGAAGCACGTGGAACAGATCTCCATTAGTGGATTTATGGATTGACAAGTACTGTAGGAGTTGGGTTATGATCAGGACAATGAGATCCCAGATTCAGCCAAATATCACGCACAACAGATAACCAAGGCTAACTTTAGGCCATCTGGTTTTGGAATTCTGCAAACATGGGAAAAATGACGAAGAAATCTGGAAAAGGAATTGTGTAACTCACTGTCTTCTTTCTCCAAGTTGCTCTGACTAGTTTTCTACAACAGATACATTCAGAATTTCAGACTCAGAGGAAGAAGATAAGCATGTTGTCTACTTAAAGTGGAAACATTTGTAGACCATTATTACTAAGAGATGGTCACCTAGTTTCTATTTCCTGTGGCAGGGAGCTCAGGATTCTGTGAGGAAGCCAGCCTTCCTTCCTTCCTTCCTTCCTTCTTCCTTTCGTTTCTCTCTCTCTCATTTCTGGCTCTTGGGCTCAGTGCTGCTCTTTGTAGTTAGAAAGAATACATCTAATTGCTCCAGCCCATATGAACATCCAGAAACTAAAAGCCAGCTAGCACGTGCCAGATTCTTTTTTTTCTCCTGGCTAACTATGCCAAATTCCTCCATGTAAGCTCAGTCTTCTTTAAAAGAAAGAGTCCTAGATGACAGCTGATAGTTTGCCCAGTTCTCAGACTTGGAGCCCAAGATCCTTTCTCTCAAATGACATGGTTTTTAGATTCCATCACTTGGCCATAGTTTGTAGCACCTTCTCAAGTTTATTAGCAATTATACCAAAATGTGATGACCAGAGCTGGAAACAATTTTCTAGAAATGGCAGGACAAGAGCAGATTCCAGTGGGGCTCTAACTTCCCTCAACGCAAACACTGAAATACTTTTGGTCAACCTATGATTTCATCAATCTGATTACCTCTAAGCATGCAGATTGCAACCTATCCATGGCAACCTTTCCTGAGCAAATCCTGTTCAAGTCAATCCAAGAAGTGAGTGGAAACCACTCTTGGCCATGTAGGCAAAAAGACTTGGAATCCTACTTCTATTAAAACAACCCCCCAAAAGGACAGGCTGTGCTATCAGCTCAGTTACACTGACCCTAAGCTTCCAGTTAGTTCAGTTCGCCAGGAATTTTTTTTAACACATAAATGGCTCTTCCATCAAGTCATCCTTAATTCTATCACTTGAAAAGAAATAATACAGCTTAGCAGCTTTTGCCCCAACATGGCAATACCATGCAATCTGTAAACAATTCCCAGGATTTTAGATTTTAAGTTTTCTAAGACTTTACAGATTTAATGGATTACAAGCTGAATGCTACAGAAATACAACAGCAGAAAAAGCCCAGTATACTTTACATCCATTTTAATTTAGCTCAGAATAAAATAGTATTTTAATCTGAAATGATGACAGCTCTTTAATGTCAATCTTGCATCAGCAAAAACAGTTTAGATGGGAACAGGCATGTTGTGTAGCACTCAGTGACACAAAATCAGCTTCGGTTTCTACATGGGGCAAGGGGAGGGAAGGGGGAAGAGAAGTGACTAGCATCAACAATACATCCATCTTCTCCTTAAAGAGAGTTCAGCTCTTGGCATCTTCTGGGCTAGTTATCTTACAAATATAAACATTTCCTGTTTATGGGAAAGAAACGACAGGGGAACCATAAGCACTTTCTGCATTGTTCCTTCTAGGCAGGGCCACGTGACTATGACAAAGGAGGACTGGATGAGTTTTCTCTTTCAGACACACACATCTGATCCTTTCCTCGGAAGAAGGGGGATGTCATCAGGCTTCCTCTGCTACATAAGAGGGCCACAGGCTTGAAAGCAAGAGAGAGCTCTTGCAGAGATACAACACCCTCACTCTACAAATGGAGAAATATCTGGAGAGGTGATTGTCCAAGGCCACACAAGCTGGAGGAAAGGGTGGAGCCAGGAAGCACTCCTGGACCTAGAGGAAATAGTAACAACCACCATGGGCAACAGCAGCCTCAAAAACAATCAGCACTTATAGAGCACTCTAAGGTTTACAAAGTGCTGTACAAATATTCACCCATTTCATCTTTACAACAATCTTAGGAAATAAGTGTTCTTATCAGCCTCCTTATTTAAATGAAGAAACTGAAGTAAACAGAGAAGTGACTTGCTCAGGATCACGCCTCTCATAAATATCAGCCTGTATCTGAATTTGGCTGGGCCAGACTCCAGGCCCACCTGCTGGGATACAGAATTCAGCTCTGGGCTTGAGGTACACCCAGTAACTTATCAGTACTTAAAATAAGTGATTACAATGAGGGATAAGAATGAAGGGATTCTAAAAGGGATTAAGTCCTGCTTCTGCACTTTAAAAAGTTTCCAAAGTGCTTTTTTCCTCAGCAACCATTTAAGGAAGATCATTCAAGTATTATTACACCATTTTACAGACTAGGAAACTGAGGTCCAGTTAAGCTAAATGTTGTTCCCAAGGTCATGGGGTCTCACAAGAGGCAAAACCAGGCTACCACCTGCACCCCAGGATGAAGGTTGACTAGCTTCACACATGTGCCAACCTCACAATGTTAACGGGATTGATGTTATGGCCTTCACTGCTTGTCTGACCAATCTGTTCTAACTTAATGCTATCTGATATGGAGCAAATCCCAACAAGACCAGAAACTCTAAGAACAAAGTAAGGAAAAAACCAAAACCCATATGCCAAGGTAGGAAAGTAAATGTTCTTCTCAGTCTGACTTCACTGATCTGAATTTCCTCAATTATTTTCCTCAGTAATGCCTTTTTCATTATTGGAGTTGAAAGTGTGTAGTGTGTGTGTACTATTGTGTGTATGTGTGTGTGTGTGTGTGTGTGTGTTGTGTGTGTGAGTAAACATTAAGGTCTATACATACTTTGAATTTGTTTACCACTTTTAAAATGATATGTAGGTACAGTTTGAATCATCAAATTAATTCCTTGGGCTAATTTTAAGTATGTTCCAAGACCGAATTTGACTGACTCAATTTTGTGATACCAGTGCTAGATATTGAGTAAGGGAGGATCATGGGTGAGCAGTTTCTACAACTTTCTAGTCTCCTGTAACCTCATCAGAGGAAACTAAGGATAAGTAAGTAACCAGCCTATCTTCATGCAGATATTCAGCAGCAGCACCAGATTTCCAGCTCATAATCCTGCTGGGAATTCAAGGCCAGGGCTCTTTCCAACTGTCCCCTTCAAGGACATTCCAATTCATGGCTACCATATCCGGCAATTCCCCCAAGCCCATGCCTTTCTCAATTCATTCTACTGAACCTCTCAGGGAGGCTGAGTGAATTTTCAGGGTTGTGTAACAAACTTCAAATTAGTACTCAAACCTACAACTTCCTGAATCAAATCCAGGTCTTTATCCATTATGAGATATCCAATGTTATCTCATAATGTGTACACATTAGGCAGTGGAGCTGATGGTCGATATAAATTGGAAGACCAAATTTCACCATCTTCTCCTAAGAATAGGAAGAGATACTTTATCAAAAGCTTTGCTTAAATCTAGGTAAATTACATCCACAACAGTCCCCTCATCTGTGCCTTTTTAATCTTTTCCTTCTAGCATAAAGGTCATTTTCCTTTGCAGAGAAAGACAAAAAAGCAACTTGTGCAGCTCTGCCTTCTCACAGGTGACAGCTATCATCACTCTACCTCAATATTAGTTCTTTCTCTTTTCTGATGCTTTTTCCCAACAGAGCTTTTATAAAAAGCCCAACAATTGAGATGCCTTAGCTTCCTTCACCAGAGCTTCTGAGCTAAGCACACACGATACTATTTTATGTTTTATATATATATATATCTCCATGCCATAGTCTTGTCAGTTCTCCTTTCAGCTGACTTCCTAATCTAGTCCATGGAAACATCAGTCCAACTCAATCCCCAGAGATGTGCAAAAGGCACCTGGCCCTCCTCCCCCAGTGCTGCTCACCTAACCAAAGTGCAACATTTGACACAGAAAAACACAGTACCTCTAGGAAGTATAGTTTCTGACCTGGATATTTGCAAATGCCATGTCTATAAAGTCTGTTTCTAATGTAAGAAGTTTCATAAGAATTAAAAATTAAACCTGTAGTTTTAGGAGGATATAGTACTAGAGTAAAACCAAGCTAAGGGCTTCCCCCCAGAATGATGCCTTTCCTGCTCTTCTTTTCATCTGTTTCCATACCAGTTTCCTCACTGGGCCTGGGGGTCAGGTAGCCTGATTCTTTTCCCTTTCTTGCAGAACCAAGAGCAAGATTAAGCTGTGTAGCTTACTGCAGAGTTGACAGCTCTTAGAAAGCTGATAAGGTTGAAAATCTTGAATTTTTGGCACTGTGCTGTCAAAGATTTATACAAGTCGTGGTGAGACCTGAAATTACAAAAATAGCTTCTGTTGCTTTAAAATGTCTTCTCCACAACTCCCCCAATTCCATCAACTTCCTATCAAAATACAAATCCATAAAAGCAGTGTCACATGTGAGAACAAGTCAGTTTTCCTACATTTGAAATATACCAGCTATTACCTTGAAAGTATTTTTAAAATAGAGAAACTTACTTTTTAAAAAGAACAATTATACAAACAATTTACTTTGGGAATCAGAAAAAAAACAAAAAACAAATTTTGTTATAAAAGAATACAGAAGAGGCAACTATGTGAATAGAGCATAAGCCCTGGAGTCAGAAGGACCTGAGTTCAACTGTGCCCTCAGATACTGACATTTCTGGCTCTGTGACCTTCCTTCTCCTTCAAATTGTCTCCTAATTGCCTGGAGGGGGTAAAAGGAGGAAGAACATGGTGAAAAGATGAATGACTTAGCTAAGGTAACAAGCTAAATGATTAATAGATTATTTGAATAGAAGAGGCAGGCTTTTTACAGTTTTTGGTACTAAATTATCTTCCAGTTCATTTTTCCATCAACAAACATGTGCACAATATTATCTTAAAAATGCAGAGGGTGGAAAAAGATGAGATAAACTTTCCTGCCGGGACACAAACCACCAGAAGACAAAGTTAGCTCACCTATATCCAAGACAAGTCTAGAAGGTAAGAGGAAGCATCTGAACTGGGGATTAACACAAGTGTATGTCCCTTTTTTTTTGATTCATGTACTTTACTTGCAGATTCTTAAGATTTTGGTCAACACGATTATAATACAGGGCTCCTCATTTGATACCTGCTTTGTTGTTATATTATTATTCGGTAGTAAAGATGAGTAGGGAACTGTCCTAAAGGCTTCGAAAACCCCCACAAGATCTGATCTTGGCTCTTTGCTACTTGGGCTTTTTTTTTTTTTTTAATCAGTTAGATAAAGACAGTATACTTATCAAATCTGTAGGTGACATCAAGCTGTGAGGGAGAACTAAGCAATAAGAACAGGTTTCAAAAAAATCTCAACAAATTAAAACATTAGGCCAATTTTAATTAAATAGACAAACAGGGAAAATGTCTTTCAATGAGGCTCAGAAAAAGAATTCTACAAACATGGTGGGCCAAGGAGTCCTACTATTCTGAAAAGCATGGAGAAATCAGTGTTCAAAATGATAAAAATGTCTTTTTGCACCTTTTTGTAGTTACAAAAACCAGAGACTCTGTATTGCAGGAGGACTAAAGAAATTATGATCTGTGAATATCATTGAATTACATATTGTGATGCAAGAAAGCATGAGGCTGAAGAATTAAGAGAAGCAAGGGAACCCTCATGAACTGATATAAAATGAAGCAAACAGCACTAGGAAAACAACATAACTAATGACTGCATTAAGGTAACTGGTAAAAACAAAAAGAATGAAACAAAAAACTATACCTATAAAAGCTTAGTCCCAAAAATGAAAGGAGAAAAATGGATTTCCCTCCATTTTACTAAGAGTCTAGAGGTGTAGGATATCAAAGGAACAATAATGTCTAATACATATACTCATACACATATATAAATACAATAATATATTATTAATATTACCTAGTATTTGTGTATATTTGTATTAATATATGATGTATATAATATATGTATAACATAGAGGCATATTAATATATTGCATTTATATATTATATTAGATATACAATATTTATATAGCCTTTTAAGGTTTATAAGTTCTTTATGATTCCATTTGATACTCATAACAATCCAAGAATGCAGTGACTATTATTGCCCCATCTTACAGATGAGGCAACTGTGGCAGAGACAGGCTAAGTGATTCAAGTATTTCAGATGTACCTAACCAGTCTCCAACCAGCATCCCAACTGCCTTTATATGGAAGCTGTGAGAGGCAGTTGATTTTGCTGCCTTTTTTTTCTTTTTTTGTTACAAGAGATGGCTCACTGGGTTGGGGAAGAGGGAAAGGATATAGAGCAAAACCAAAATATGCAAATACAAAACTTTATACACCTAGAACAGGATGGAAGAAGTTTGGCAAGACAGTGGTTTATGACAGCAATCTACAGGTTTGCATGGATTGAAAATTCAATGCAAGATGCTACTAATTGGATCGTAAGTGGGAAGAACCCCAAAATGTGTGACCCATGTGACCTTGGACAAGCCATTTGAAGCCTTTGCGCCTCAGTGTACTCATCTGTAAAGGAAAGGGGTGGACTGATCACCTGCCAGAGCCATGACACCCAGACCTACCCCACAAGGCAGCAGAGGTGGAACAACATTCCAGGAATGGGGTAAAGCAGTCAGATGGGGCCTCTTGGCACCCCAAGGCGAACTGCAGCCAGAAGGCTAACATGATCATAGACAGAGAAGGGGATGGAGGATGGGGGGAAAAAAACCAAGCCAGCTCTGCTCTGTCTACACCTTGAAAACGGTGTTCAGTTCTGGACAATGCATTTTAGAAGGACAGAACTGTGGCTGCCAACTGAAAGCCTGGGATATGAGCCTCACGGGCCTGCCAACTCTGCTGCTGGCATGGTAGAGGGGGACCGAGGGGGTTGGGGGGGGAAATGGAGGCCGGCCTCTAACTCTGTGTACGTGAGCTCCATCACTATCCTGGCAAACTAAGAGGGTCAAGGAAGGTTCTCCACAACATGAATGAAAAGTGTCCATAATATTAGAGGCCTAAGCCCCCTCTGAGAACTGGAAAGGCCAATCTTACTCTGCTGCTCCTTGGCTAGGCTGCCTAAGTGATGCCCTATTAAAATGCAATTCAGGCGATGTCATTTGTGGAAGAGCCTCCGCCGTTCAGCACAGGACACTGGTCTTTCTCTGACCTAACTCTTTGTTTTTCACTTGAATAATTGAGCGTCCACTGCCAAGACAAATCAAGTCAACAATACTCCCTCCGTGCCAAGCTGGGCAACAAGTGCCGTGGATAATTAGAAAGGCAGAAGCAGCCCCCCTCCAGTAGCTCACAATCTAATGGGGGCGACAGTGTGTGAGCCACCTCTGACAGACAGGCTACAGACAAGGCCGACTGGAGGTCATCTCAGAGGGGAGGCCCTGGAGCAGGAGAGAATGCCAGCCTAGCAGGAGGAAGAATTTGAGCTGGGTTTCATGTGCAGCTAGGAAAATCAGGAGGCAGGAAAGCATGCCAGGAATGAGGGACGCAACGAAAAGGTAAATTCACGATCTTAGGCACTCAAAGCCTCTTCTCCAGCAGCTTATTCTCACAGGAGGCTTAGGACACATTTACATTGAAAACAGAAGTCGTGTTCTCTGCCTCATTTCCACAAGTGTAAAAGGAGGGGGTCAGCCTCCTCCAGATCTCAGATGTCTTCACCTTTTTACCTGGCAGATGAGATGCTCATCGTTCTGTCTGGCTCATAGTAGGAACTTAAGAAAGGCTAGTTCTTTTTCTATCTTGACTCTTTTTTTCTTTCAGAAATTCCCGCAATCAGATTTCAGCATTTCAAATATAACATTGGATGACTTTACCCAGTTTTCTCCCTCCACTTAATGCTTCAAAATGTTGTCTTTTACATTATACTTATGACAGCTAGGTGGCACAATAGTGAGAGAACAGGACCAGGAGGTAAGAAGACCAGAGCTCAAACATGACCTCGGACACTTAACCTTTCTATATTCTCATCTGTAAAATGGGGATAATAACAGCACTTACCACACAGAGCTGTGTTGAGGATCAAATGGATAAACATTTGTAGAAGCAGAATATAATGCTGGCTATTATTAAGGTGGATCATGGAGTTTCACCAATCCATTTTGTAGTCCGGCTAATTTTCTTAAGCAACAGATACTGGGGGAGTCCAAAGAATGAAGGGTGGGAATCAGCAGAGCTGGGAGGAGTGCCAAGGCTGGGCTACCACAGCAGACAGAATGACTTTGGGACTTGGCTTCCCCATCTATGAAGAAGAGTCATTGAACTGTTAGTCTACCTTCTACCTTTGGCTTTTTATGACTAACTGGTAATCCAAATGGTTAACAATCTATTTCATAGCCACATGGGATAGAACCATTTCAACACATTTCTACCAGCAAAAATACTCAGAATTTACATAAAAGCTGATAAAGGCAAAGTATTCTATTTGAAATGACTATTGCAGGCAATTCCAAGGTGAAAAGAGTCTAGAAAACATTTTATTTCCTACCTGTTTGGGAAAAAGTAGCAAAAAGCCAAAGATTTAAAAAAAAAAAAAAAAAAAAATCAGGTCCAATAGAGAAGCACAACCACAATCATATGATCTCAAGTTAGCTTTAGGAATGAATTGGGGAAAACCAACGATAGTCATTATAATTATCACTGCCAACGACCCTACAATATGGGGACAACAGAAGAAGCCAGAGGTGGCAAACTTATAAGACCCAAGAGAAAAAAATTGGAGGCCTTTATGTGGCTCATGTGAGCCAGTGTAGGTGAAAGTCTGTTCAGAGTCCTGGCATACCAAGGCAACGGCTAACCTTGCTGACTCCTCCCAATCAGCCCTTTCTTTTCCCATGCCAATGATGTCACGCCTGTTATCTAAAGAATAATTTGGTTATTCATCTTTATTATTTGAGATATGAGTCACAAACTCCCAGGTTATGTAGGTTCCTTGAAGGTAAGGACCCTCAAGTTTTCAGACTCACAAAGCCGGAAAAACCATCTAAGTTTGACAAACATCTGCCTGATGGAGCATCTCCTCAACAATATTCCTTACAAATCCAAGTCTTGATGGAAGGCCCCAAGGATGAGAGAATAAATGACTGTCAGAGGTAACCCATTGTCCTTTTTGAATAACGAGCCTCAGTCTCTCTTATCAATAACTTCCATTATTGCTTCACAGTCATCATTGCCCCATTCTCCAAAGCAAGTGACTCTGATTGTTAGGAAGCCCTTCCTTAGACGAAATCGCTTTTTCTAACTAGACCCTAAGACAGTATAGTGGCCCTCAAGTATCTGTACATGAAGCAATAGGACAGTTTTCTTGTACGACACTTTTTTCTCACTTTTTTTAAGTCCTGAAAAATGCAATGTTCTTAGAGAAAGGCCCAGCACATCTAGGTAGAGAAATGTTAAATTTATATCAGGAATTCCCTAACAACAATAACTACTAGCGTTATAAATAGCATTTACATAAGGTTTAAGGTTTGAAAGTGTTTTTACATGTTAACTCATTTAACCCTCACAAAAACTTTGGGAGAGAGATGTTATTATGACCCCCATTTTACAGAGGAGGAAACTGAGGCACAGGGAGATTAAGTGGTTAACTCACTTCAGGGGGTAAGCCTAGGGTCACACAACTAGTAAATGCCTGAGGAGGGTTTTGAAGTCCAGTCTTCCAGACTTTCTAAATCCCAGCCAGGGATCCACTGTATCACTTGGCCACCACGTACATTTTATGCAAGGAGAACACAAAATGAAACCAGGCACTCCCTTTAAGGAGCCTACATTCTATTGAGGGGTAGGGGGTACAATCTCTAATTACATAATAGATAATCAGAAGAGGAAGAGAGCTTTAACAATGAGAGCGATTTCTTCCAGCTCCATTAGGACATAGTTCCCAAGGTGGAAGTGACGAGGGAACAGAGCACTACCCAGTGAAACCAGGAGCAGGGAAATCCCAGCATATGAAAAGAAAAGGCACCTACAGGCTGGGACAGGGCCAGAGCAAAGCAGAGAGGCTTCCTCCCGATCCTGTTCTTGCCCTGAAGTTCACCCACCTGCATCCCCAGTGGGGGCCTTCCTCTGTGTAAGACACAGCACTCCTTCCACTCCACCCCAGCTCCTTCCTCCTCTTCCAAGGGTTTCCTGATCTCCTCCACACAAGCTGCAAGAGATACACGCCAGCACTTTGTAACTTTCCTAGGCAATTGTTCTCTTTCTCTTTAGATTTGCGTACATCTTAACACCTCTGCTCCCTTCCGGCACAGATAGTGCCTTATTCATCTCTGCATCCCCCTCAGCACAAATCAGGCACTTAATAAATGTGTCTTGATTTGAAGGCTTTGAAGCAGTCATTGATTTTATGATCCTAAATCTGCACCAGAGGCCACCGCGGAGTCCCTACTGATTTACACAATCAATGAATTTTTTTTAAAAATGATTTGGCAGGTTGCAACACAATCAGCTATAACACAGCACCTGTTTTATTTAAATAGCACAACATTATATAGTTAAAAACAACAAATCGCTCTCATAAAACAAATGCTAATCACATGATGTTTCACCATTGAGCAATTGAGAAGAGTGATTATATGAAATGTGCCAAAACATGAATTTATGGCCTCTGCTCGTTTGGCAAATGTGGTAGGTGTTGTTGAATGTTGAAAAACACATATGCAAATAGGCAAATAAAGTTTTGAAGCTCAGAGACTTAAATATTTACATTAGCATAAATGTGCAAAAGAAATGTTTACATGAGCATAAATACAATACTTTCCAGGAACAAATTGTTTTTTCAATGTGATTGTCAGGAAACAGCTATGAAGAGATAATAGTTATGAGCTCTAGAAAATGAATTTTAGGGGTGGGTTAATAAGGAGGGGAGGCAAGATCATGAAGATTAAGAGGGCCATCACAAGCGAAATCCCAAAGAACAAAACCGTCCCCACCACAGCCATTCACCACATCAATGGCCCATCAAGGATAGCTATTTGATAAAAGTTCTTGTTTTTCTAGAAACTGTAAATGAATTTGTGTTCCCAAAATAAATCCCAAACCACTCTCCCCTCCCGGGACACCCTCCCCACAGCGATCCTGGAAGGGGATGGCGCATTTTTAAAAACTTCCTGGACCCTGGGTGCTGGGAAGGGTTAGGACTGGTCAGCACGAGTCGCCGTCCGGGCATCCCTAGGAATCCATCCTGCCGGCCTTCCCGATCCCGGAACAGTGAGTCACGGAAGAGAAGTGAGCAGCACCGGGGAAAGCCCGGGGATGGAGATGCCGGAGGAGCCATCCCCAAACGGACAACGAGAATCACTCAGGCAAAGTTTTAGCTCTGCAGAGAGCATGCTACCGACACTGCTGCCATGGGTCCGGGAGGCTCTGCGCCCCTCCCCACGGGAAAGGGGCTCCTAAACCCGTCCCGAACTTTGTCCTAATGCTCTCGTTAACTAGATGGCTGTAATTGGCTTCCTCTGTAATCCTCCGTATCAAACTGTTTGGAAGGAGGGCCGGGAGGACTGGATGGACCTGGACACGGACACACACACGGACACACACTCACACACACTCACATACACTCACACACGGATACACACACATTAACACACGGACACACACACACATTAACACACACTCTCACACACGGACACACACACACACACACATTAACACACGGACACACACACACCCCAACCCCTGCGCGGGCAGTCCCACCCGGGCCATCACCGCCAGCTCCTTAGCTCGGATTCAGGTGCAGCTCCGAGGCCGACCACCCTTCCGCCGGCCCTCCGTCCTGGCCACCATTTCCCTTCCTGTTCTCGGCCCAGACGTGTGGACCGCCCCCGGAGCGGGGCGCACGTCTCCGAATCACGCCACAGGGAAGCACAGTTTGTAGGCTCGAAGCTCTCTTAGCTCACGGAGGCCAGAGAGAAGTGTGCTGGCTCTTCCATCCCGGGGCAGGAGGGATGAAATCATGTTTCCCTGTAACTCATCACCCGGCAGCCCGTCCCCGAGGGTCCCGAGGGGGCTCCGAGCACCGGCGCCGGCCGGAGGGCGCGCACAAGCGCACACTCACAAGCACGCACAAGGACACACACAAGCGCACACGGACACACACAAGCATGCACAAGGACAGAGTCACACAAGCGCCCTCGCACTCCCTGCCTCTTCTCTCCTGCAAGTGTCCAGTAACCGCGGAGGACAAGTCCGGGCTCACAGCTTTGAACTTGGCCCTGAGGCAGCCCCCCCCCAGCTCCCCGCGAGCCCCGGGCACAGGGGAGAGCAAGGCGCCCAGCCCGCCCTGGGAATGGACAAGAGGGGGAAGGGAACACCCCCTCGGGGCCCCTAGGGCTGAGGCACCCCCAGGGCGGGTCGGGGTCCCCCCTCGTCCCGGCACTTCGCATTTTTGCGGGCACCCCTCTCCCGCGGGCGCCGCAGCTGGAACCCGCGGCCCCCCACTGGCCGGAGCGGGCTCGAGGGTCTCGCCCGCGGGGAGGGGGCGCCGCCCGAGACACAGCCTCACCTGGGATCGGCGGGCGCCGCCGCCGCGACCTCCTCGCCGTCCGAACGCAGTCCGTCAGTCCGTCCGCTCTGGGCTGGCAGGAGGCGGGAGACGCGCGGGCGGTCCCGGCCCGCTCCGTCCCGGCGCCGCCGCCTCCACTGGAGCCTCGGCCGCCGCCGCCGCTGACACTCACAACAACTAACTAAGTCCCCGCCGCCGCCTCCGCGCGCCCCCGCCCGCTCCGGGCCGGCCCCCCACGCGCGCCGCCGAAGGCCTCCGCGCGCTCCCGCCCCGCCCGGCTCCGCGCGCGCCGCCGGCGCCCAGGAATGTTCGCGCGCGCGCGCTTTCCCTCCTCCGCCCCCTCTCTCATTCCCCTCTCCCTTCCCCCTTCTCCTCGTGGACAGGCACGCGCGTGTGTCCCAAAGCCCAGGGCTCTTCCCGGCCGCCACCCAGGTACCCACCTCTTGCCCCGCGGATAGTGGAAAGCACCCTTACGCGCGCACGCGCGCGCGCGCGCGAAGGGCCAGCAGCTCCGAAACCAGGTAGCCGAGGAAGAAAGGGGCGGGGCAAGAATTGGCCAGAGGGACTTTGATTGGCTTAGAGGCGGGTCTAGGTTAGGGGGCGTGGCAGAGTGGCGCGGGCCTGGGGCCGGCCCGAAGACCCGGGGCTCCTAGGTTCCGAAGAGGGAATGGAGTGAAAAGAAAGTGCAAACTAAGGCCGAAGCGGCTTCCCCTTTCCTTTCCCCTCCCCCATGCTGTCCTCCGGTCCACATGAACCCGCTTCGACTAGGCCTCCCGGAATCTGCACGGGACGGAATAAATAAACTACATTTCCCAGCAAGCTCTGGGAAACTCGATCTCGTTCGTACGCACGTAGCTTCATTCCGCGACCGAGAAAAATAACCCCGGGAGTTTTTCGAGGAAAGCGGTGCAGGAAGTTCCGCTCGGCCTTGAGCCCCACCAGAAAACCGCTAGTGTTCACTGCCGAGGTAAGGCCTGTAGAATATGGTAAACCATCCAGGGCGCGGAAGGGTGAAGGGTACTCCCGTGGCGGCGGTGGGGGAGGGAAATGGCGGAAGGATCCGTGCGTGAGGTGATGAGGTGACCGGGGAGCGGAGAGGGAGCGCGGCCGAGGGACTGAGGGAATTGCGCTCAGTGCGGGGGCTCTCTGGAGGCCTACGGCCTCTCACTGCCCGCCGCCTACAGGTCAGTAAGCCGGACTACCCTTGGGGGGCCGGCTCCGAAATGCGCCCCTCCCCCACTCCCCCATTGTTGACCCTCAGTTTGCTTGTTTGGAGGCTGACCGATTGGGGGGCCGACTACTTCCGGTGGGGGGGCAGCCTGGGGCTCCTCGGGAGAGGGGCCACCTACTTCCGGCGGGGGAGGATTCGGCTCCGGGTACCTGCTCACTTCCGGCGGAGAGGCCGGACTGAGGGTGGTGGTCCCGCTTCCCCAGACCTCCCTTAGGTGAAGTCTCTTCTCCTGTACTGACATTCGGTTCGTTTCCAACCCTCCCCCCCCCCCCCCCCGACTCCTCCTCCTCCGGGTGCCCGAAGCCGAGCTCTGAGCGCCTGGAGCGGAGCTTCCCTAGTCGTGATAATAAGTTACATGCGATACGGCACCAAAGTAAGCCGGTGTCATCTTAATCGGCTTCTTCCACACGTCGGAATGCCCCGATGTAACACCTGCCTCAAGTCACGGAGGGGTTTTGGTCTTCTGACCGCCGCTGAGAGGCGTGGGCAGACTGTCCCAAAAGTCTCGGTGCGGCAGTAAGCGATTTCTGGGGCCTCCCGTGGACCAAGTGCTGTGGGAGGGCATCGAGAGAAGCTCCGTGGGGAGCCCCCCCGGGACACGCGCGCTCTCTGCGAGCCCAGCGGGCAGGGAGGCCTGCGCCAGGTTTCCCAAATAACTCCCTCCGCCCGGACCTGTAGGTGCCCCCCGACCCCCCCGCCGGCCGCTTCGGTGAGCCTGGAGTGGCGATGGGGAGGGGGGTGTGAGTGTGTGTGTCCGCGTCCTCCTTAGGCGAACCACTGGCCTGTTCCGAGGGCTTCTTCACCTTATTTGTCAAACGGACAGGTGGAAGCACTTCTTGTTCGGTTCCTTTTTTACGCTCCTCTTGATGGCTTCCCCTTTCTTAACCACAGAACCAAGTAGGATCTCACTGGACTAGTCGGCACATTGACGCTTCTCCTAAAGGTCCGTCCGTCCGTCCGTCCGCGCGCGGTGGGAGGGAGACGTCCCCCACAGTCCGCCCCCACCAGCGTTTCCCCCGCCTCTCTCCAGCCCCAGAGCCCCCTCCTGTCCTTATCTCTTAGAACCTTCAGTTTTAAAGCCCACTTTACAAGAACTTCCTCCATGAAGCTTTCCCTGATCTCCTCAGAAGTTAGTACCCCGCCTCCCCGCAGATGGCGGCGGATTGTTTTCTAGATACACTAGTAGTTTTACTGCCGCAGAGTGAGCTCCCTGAGTCTGTTTTGTTTCCCCTTGTATCCCAATCAGACGGGGCTTAATAAATTGTCACATGTTGATTGACGATGGAAATGGTCACCGAAGTGGTCGGAAATTGAAGTCTTTCGGTTGTGTTTTCCGTGGCGTTTTTGTGGTCAATCTATAAGTTGTTCTTTTGGTTCTCTGATTCTGCTGGATGATTTGTAGGTACCCTTCAACTCCAAGTCTGTTCTTAGCCTGAAACGTTATGTCGTGAATGCTAAATGTTTGGATCTATAACTAAAACAACTTAGAGATTAAAACTATTCAACTTATTTCTGTGGAACTTCCAATAAATTTCCTTTCACAGTTTATTAAGTAACTTCTTAATTCAAGATAAAAATTATAACTTGGTTCTTCATCTTAAACTCTTTGATGGTTTTTTGTTGTTTTTAAGGGGGAAAAATGATTTTGCTGTTTCTTGAAAGCCCAGTTCTGAGTTTGCTGTATTGGGTAAAGGGAGAGTGAAGGAAGGAAGGACTTGCAGAATTATTAGAGTGCCTTGAAAAAAATATCCAAAATAAATAAAACCCAAAATAACCTAACAAATAAAACCCAATATAAAAGACTGGGAAGTTTAATGAGAAGGAAGCATACAAATAAACTAAATAATTAGCAAGATTTTTTTTTCATTACCATAAGAACATATTTTATTAAAAGGAAAATAGAAATGTTTATTATTTGTTATACTATAAAACACGGAGTATTTATGTTTCATCCTGACAGAGTTAACTCTTAAGATTTGGAATTACGAAAATAATAGGAAATTGTGAAAAAATTGGAGAAAATAACATTAAAATGTGGACTGCGGTGGTTACATTCCCTTTAGGTAGTTGGAAAGCAAAGGAGTATATTAAATTGGCCTTTATGACGTTCCACAAGAGAAATGCAGTATGATAGAAATAAGAAAAATGGCTGTAGCTTAAAGATTTGAGCAGGTTGAAGAAGTGTCTGCTCAGAAGAAAGCAATATATAAAGCATGTATCTGAGAAAGGATGTTTTCTGATAAGTGGCAGTTATTCATTGGTTCTATTAAAGGAGAAATATTAGAGGAATATCTGCAGAGTAAAGAGGTGCAGATGTTTTAGGAAGAGTTATGTGGAGAAGCTGGTGGATTTTCTATATGATAGAAGTAAGCTTTAAAAATATGCTTGGTTCCTGTTTGTATTGTTTTTTTTCTTATCAGGACATCATATAAAAATTAGAAAATTAGCTTAGACTCTAGTATATCCTATATAATTCAATTGAATTATATAGGAATCTGCAGTCCTAAGCAGTAAACTTAAAAGCATCCAGGGATCACAAAGACCAAAGTAGTTAGGAATAAGAGTCAATAATAAAAAAATTCATTGCTTTAGCAGAATTGTTAACATTTGTCATCTCACACAAATGTTTTGCTCTTTTGTGATCTAGACCTTTGAATAAGAATGGACTCCCAAAATCTACTTTATTCTGTTGTAAGTCCTTTTATAACATGCTTATTAACAAGTGGATATCCAATCTCTTCTTTAAGTGATATAGAGTTCACTTTCTCACAGGATAGTTCAGTCCATTTGAAGAAAACTCTAATTTGAATGCCATTTCAAACCTCCTTCATTCCCCCCCACCCAAGAAAAATTGTATACAATGAGTTAGAATTAGCCTTTCTGTGATTTCTATAATTTACTATTTTTGTTTGCCTTTTGTCTATTTTAGACTCTTTCCATCCACAATATTCTTGAAATATTTTTATATCCTAAAGGTTTAAGTAAGGATAAGACTTTATTATCCTATAGTTTTCTTACCTGTTTTTGTAAACTTGCAAAAATTGCAACCTTTGACTTTCCAGATGGAAAACAAGGCCAGGAAACTCAGTTACTATCTCCTTTACATAAAACTTGTAAGTTATGATCGTGGTTTGAACAACATCCAAGATAAAACCTAAAATTTGTATGCTCTTGCTTCCAGTTTAAACCATTTAAAACCCTCCTCAACATGTCCCATTACTGAAGTACAATCCCTTTACACATTTTCCCGCTGACCTTCAAAGTTGTCTTCAGCTGGAAAATTCCATCTTTTTGTGTGTTCTAAATTTGTTTAGAGTCAATTTGGAGCAGTTTCAGGAGAGCACAGCAAGTTCCTGCCTTTACTTCACCATCTTGGCTCTGCCTCCTCCTTTACCCACTCTTTCCCCTACCAACAATGTTGGGGAACAGGCATCCTTCCATTCCATAATTAGAAAGTTTCACTTGCTGCAAAGTTCTTTACATGCAGTCACACAAAACCTACCACTTTGTAGCTTCTACTCATTGGTTCCAATTCTGTCCCTATCTTAGAATCAAGCAAAATGAGTTGGATTCTCAAACTGTTCAAATGACCATAAGTCTTTCAAGAGGTGCAAGGAGAGGAAAGAGGTCTTGAGTATTCTACTCTAACCCCCCCTTTTTTCTTTCTTTTTTTGTTTGCATGTAGTGTTTTTAAAAAGTATTTCATTTTAGTGAGAAAAGGTCTGATTTATCACCTTAGCCCAAACTTCCCCACCCTACCCTGAATTGAAAAGAGCAGAAAAACAAAACCTATTACAAATATAAATAATGAATCAAAACAAATTTCCAAATTTGCCATATCCAAAAAGTTTGCCTCATTCTGTATTTTAAGCCCTTCACTTCAGAAGGTGGCTGGCACATTTTATCATTAGTCCTCTGGAATCGTGGTTAGTTTTTATACTAATTAAAGAGTTCTTAATTCTTTCAAAGGTATTTTGTTTTGTTTTACTTTGCTTTTTTACCATATTGTTAGCTTTGTATAAATTGTTCCCCTAGCTCTGTTGGTTTTTTCAGCTTTCTTTGCAGCCCTCCCCATCACTTCGTCTAGAGCAGCAGTTTTCTGTCACATTTATATGCCTCTGATAGTTTAACTCCTCAGATTCCTGTTCTTTGTCATCTAAAAAAGATTTAAGAATATTTTTATACATTCTTAGAGTTTGTTTTTCTTAGGATTGCTCCCTCCCTTAATTTGTCCTCCCAACCATGACCCTTTTGTAAGCATTTTTTATTGAGAAATCTATTTCTATATCCAACTCTGTATGTATTCTTCCCTTTTTTGACCAGTTCAGTTGAAAATTAGGTTAAAATGTCATATGCTCCCCTCCAACCCCCACCTGATTGGTATAGATGTCTATTGTATATCCTGATTGTGTGAGATAATGTTTTCCTAACCTTTTTCCTTTCCCAGTATATTCTTACCCTCCTCTTGAGATCATCTGTGCATAACAACCACTCCCAGACTTTGTCTAATTAGACTATATGTGGCCCTGAAAGATGATAGGCAATTCAGAGCACACATTTTCTTATATTTAAATATAAGCAGTTTATCCTTTCTTAGTTTTTTTGTCATTTGTTCATTCCTGTTTGCTTTTTTATATGTCTCTTTATTTCTTGTTTAAAATTCAGTTTGTATACAGCTCTGGTGTTTCCAGTCAGGAATGTTTGGAAGTCCTCTATTGCATTAAAGTTCCATTAGTAGCATTATACTGTATGTTGCTGGGTAAGTTAGTCTTGGCTATAAGTGTGTGTGTGTGTGTGTGTGTGTGTGTATATATATATATATATATATATATATATATATATATATATATATATATATATATATATATATATATATATATATATATATATATATATATCCTTTGTCTTCTGAAATTTTGTATTTTAGGTTGTCTGTTTCTCCATAGTTGTAGCTGCTAAATCTTGTATATTCCAGACTCTGGCTTCTTGGTACTTCATTTTTTTTCTGCTGCTCATTGTATTTTTTCTTTAACGCAGTAGCTCCATGCTCTGGCTCTGACATTCCTTGGAGTTTTCATTTGGGTTTGTTTTTTTTTTTTTCCATAAGGTGATTAGTAGGCTTTTTCTATTTCTACTTTGTCCTCTAATGTTAAAAGAATCGAGCAATTTTCTTGGAATGTGATAGCCAGACTTTTTTTTTTTTTTATCATAACATTCAGATAATCAAATGATTCTTAATATTTTTTTCTCCTTGATTTTTTTCAAGTTTATTTGTTTTTGCCATGCTGTATCATTTATTATTTATTTATTTATTTTGGTCTTTTGACTTGGTTATAATATTTCTTGTTGTTTCATGGAGATATTAACTTTCTATTTGGTCCATTCTGATTTTCAGGAAATTTGTTGTTTGGGCAAGGTTTGTGTACTTTTTGTGCCAAGCTGTTAATTCCCTTTCCAGTTTTCTTCCATAGTTCTCATATTTTCCCTCAAGCATTCATTTAATTTATTTTTTAAAAATTACTCTTTAAAAAAAAAACAAACTTGCTACATCTTTTCCAGGAATTCCATTTGAATTTGTGCCAAAACTGTTTTTCTCTGGAATGCTTTAGAACTATTTTCTTTCATTTGTATCCTGAGCCTCTCTTATCATCATAATAGCTCTTTATGGTGGGATTCTTTTTTTTTTTTTTTTTTCCCCTTACTCATTCTCCTAGCCTACTTCATGAATTCAGACTGGATTTTAGGACTGTAATGTTAGAAAGGTGCTCTGCTGCAATTTTGGAGGAAAGATCTAGGCTGATCCTGTTGCAGCTTTCTTGAGAGGCATTAGTTTTGTATTATTCCAGGATCTCAGGGAAAGGGTGGGGACCTATAAACTTGATCTGATTCTGGATAAAGTCTAATTGCCGATCCCCTGTACTGAGTTGTGCAAGTTCTTAACCAGGATTTGGTCTGAGGGATTCTGGCCCTATCAGCCATCTAGAAAGCTCTGTTGGCTCAGAGTGGCAAAATTTCCTTTGAAGTCTGTGATTCCTGTCCCAATTTGTTATTCTTTGCAGGCTGAGCTTGATACTGAAACTGAGATCCTATTTTGCACCTGAGTCTGGATCCTCCCAATGCTGCTTGCTTCTGAACTTCATTTCCAGTCTATTATCTATGGTCTCCTTACTGGGGAATGTATATCCCATTCTTTGTCCACCACAGATCTAGGTAGTGGGGTATGAAATTTACAAGTGTTTTTCTTGTGATACCCCAGGATGGAATGTCCTGTTTCCTTGATGGACAACCTCTCCCTGAGTATTGCTTGCTTTTTGACTTGATCTCTGTTCCCAGTGTCCATAAACCTTTCTGTCTCACTGTGTGGAGCTGAGGTGGACAAATGACCACCATTGTGACTTTTTGGATTTTCCCACCAGGATTTGGTTTGATGTATTTCCTATACCTACATTTAGAAGTTTTGTGGAAGAAAACTTGGAACGCTTCCTCCTACTCTCTAATATTACTTTCCATTTTTAAGTCAAGTTCATTTAATGAGAATATAGTACTGGAAGTTTGGACATTTATCATCTTCCTGTCAAAGTTTCATTTACCTTTCTTTGGAAAATAAAAGACTACTTATTTCCAGGACTGCTTTAGTAACTCAACATTTATAAATACATTTATAAATATGTAGAATTAAAAAGAAGCAATAATAGGGGATAGCGCCAGAGTTTCCCCTCTCCCCCAATAATTAATGTATTCCATGAGATCTGTGAATTAGAGTATAAGTCAATGGCCTTGATTATATTTGTGACCTTTTTTGGTATAGACACTAGCAAGACTCCCGCCTTTAAAGACTGAGTTTTTTTTTTTTTTTTTTTACTTGTAATCCCTGCTCTGAAGTCTGTAGAGACAAAGAATAATTCATGAAACACCAGTGTCTGTCGTAGTATCCTTTGAAGGATTTTGCCGATGTGGATATTCCAGATTTGCAATCTTTGAATAATCTATCTAGTCTTTTGTTAGTTTCTACGGATGAAAAAGTCCTCTCTCATGATCCTCTGTGAAGTTTACTAGGCTCGGAGTCTTTATATGCCCGACTTGGTTTCACTGAGTCATTGCTTTTCCAGCATAATAAAACATATAGGTTTAGAACAAGAAGGAATTTTAAATGCCACTTCATCCAAAACCTTCATTTATTTTATAGATGAGGAAACTGGGACCAGACTGGGGAAGAGAATATGCATTTACAGAAAGATTAATTGCACATACCCAAAAATCACACAGTAAGTGAATGAGACTGGATTTGAATACAGGTCCTCTGACTCATTCTAAAATCAGTTCTCTTCCACTGTACCAAATGCTTTCCCTGTGGGATTTGATGTCACCTTCTACAGCCTTTGAAAAAACTAAGCTATGAACAAACCATTAGGCTTTTAGTGGAGGAATAATAATAACTGAAATTCATGTAGTACTTTATGGTTTACAAGAGCATCTTCCTTCTAACATTATTGAGCTAAAACATAGATGGAAAGTAGATGTGGACTGGTTGGATAGCATTTGCTGTTTGTAGTGAGATTGCAGATCTCTCTGGCTTGATTTGATTAGCTTGACCTCTATTCTCACATTCCCTGTCAAATATTAAGCATTTTGGTGTGTTCCATTACATTAACCTTGACCAAGAGTAAACACAGGTGTGATTTTTTTTCCTTCACACAATTTACATGGTAAATGCAAAGCCTTGAGATGTGAATACTTTGCAAGTTTTAAAACCTAATGCTAGCCGTTATTACCCTTATTCCATCTCCATAGGCATTTCTACTAGATATATTTGGAAGAGAAATTAAACAGCATAATAATGTAGAGTAGAAAGAGTACTGGTTACCACCAGTGTCTTTGGACAAATCAGTGTCTCTTGGCTGCAGTTTCTCATCTGTTGACTTGGGAGGGTGAAACCTTCCATCAGTGTCTAAAGCAGAATTTGGACCAGGTGCTCTCTTTTGGCCTCAGATCGGTAATTCTGTGTATGGGAAAACAAAAGCATACATACTAAGGCAGTGTTTGCTGAATCAAGTTGATTCTATCTGGTTTTATCATAACTCATGCCAAATGTCTGTGGATACTTGAAAAGTTTTGATAATTTTTCCTGTGTCTGTCTTGAAACTGATAATTTCAAGATTATTGGGAAACTTCTCTGCCTCTCACAACAGTCAATAGTTCTTTGTTCTTAATTATGTAGTCCGAGGTCCTAAAAGCAATTTTGTTTTATTTCTTTGTCATCTAGATAATTGGCTACGTTCCCTGTATTCTTAGAAAAAAAGAGAAGCTATAAAAATAGAGATTGAGCCCCACAAAATTACTTCTCTGCCATCATGTACTGTACCCTCAGTGTTCAGTAGTGCCCCAAAAGTGTATTTCTCTGTTCTTGGTTAATTCTGCAGATGTAATGCTAGTATTTGGCGTTCTAAAATCTACATAGGTGTACTCTGTACCTCCATTAGGACCCCCAGTGATTCACAACCCCCAATTCTTCCTTTATTTCACTTTTATCATTTGCTTTATAGCATATAGTAATTGGTTATTCTATTAAGTGTAAGAAAATCCTTGAAGGTAGGAGCCAGATTTGTTCCTACTTGCTTTCCCCTCAACACAATACAAATTCGTTGGATTCATGATTGTCTTTTGGCATCAGTGAGTATTAATCTATAGGTGCTATTTAGAAATAGTCATTTCAATGTAGAGAGTTTCTGGGTATAGAGAGCAAAGTTCTTCTGAGCTAAATTTGGTTTTAATTAGTCTTATAATCTGTCCTTTAGGAAAAGTAAAGTTGTTGCTATGTGAAGTAACTAAAGTGAACATTGTGATTTCTTTTTAGATCTTCTTAACAATTATTAATCTGAAAGATAACCCATTTAGTTCAACACTCTTGTGGAATACCTATTACCAGCCACTTTCTCTTAGTGCCTCTAGGAATCCAAGAATCTCTCATCTTTTAATATAGGAAAATTGTTTCTCTTTGACCATCTTACTATCCATCAGGCCAATTTTCCCTAGAAGCACCTGGGGCTTCTATATTTGTTCAGTCATTGCAGTCATTTCTGACTCTTCATGAGCCCATTTGGGGTTTTCTTGGCAGAGACATAAATGGTTGGCGATTTCCTTCTTGAGTTCATTTTACAGATGAGGAAATTGAAGCAAAAAGCATGAGGTGACTTTTCCAGGGTCACACAGCTAGTCATTGTCCAAGACTAAATTTGACCTCAGATCTTCCTGACTTCAAGCTAGGCCTGAATCTGCAAGAGGGGGGCCTCTACTCCCTTCCCCAATCAGAGCTTCCTTTCAGATATTGTGTCCCTCTCTTTAATGCTAGTAAACATTTATCCAGCAGTGCCTGTGCTGATGTCGGGGAAAACAAGGGAAACAAAGACTATGCTCACAAAGACCTTTTATAGTGTGGATGTTATGAGTGCTCTAAGAGAGAAAGGCCTTAACCAAGGGAAAACAGGGAAATTTTCATGGAAGAGTAGTACCTGAGGTGGACCTTAAAGGAAAAGAAGGCAGGATTTCAGTAAGCATCAATGAGTTCACATATTAGAGTACAGGTTACATCAATGCACAGGAATAAGAAAACACACAAGACCAGGGATTGGTTAGCAATCTAATGTGGCCACAACATAGAGTGAATAAAGGGAACTGAAAGGAAATTAGGCTAGAAAGGTAGGTTGGAGTAAGCTCATGCAGAGCCTTGAAGGTCGAGTTATGCAGGTTGTATTTCATCCTAATTAACAATCATAGATGATAAATAGAGGTGTGGTGTGGGTGCATGTAATAGTAAGCTATCTCTAGGACTTGGAGGGGGAGTAGGAGGAAGGAGGGAAAAGAAATTAACATGGTAATTTTGTTGTATTCTTGAAAAGAATAGGAGGTTATACATGGTGAATTTTCAGTTTCATGTTCAATCTTATTTGTTGTACTGTGTTATGAAAATGCTATTCCACAAAGTTACAATAAAATGATTTTTAAAAAATAGTAGAAAGCTAAAAGGTATATCTTTGATATTTCTGTTACACAAACAATATATATGTTATGTTTCATTTTACCTGAGATAGTAAGTAGATTTAAGGTAGGAACTATATCATATGGATAACCTTCACTAGAACTAGCACATTATTGATGCTTGGTAATCATAATGAGGACTAGAACTGTTCTTCCAAAATTGTTGTTTAATATGGGATTACATGGGATTACAGTGGGATTACAATACAATATCCATTGTTCTGTGCTGATCTTTCTGAGAATTCTTTTGGGATATCTGTTAATGATGAGCATCTTTTCTGCTAAATGGAATTGGCCATTATGGCCATATTTTATCCAGCCTTCACAGTTCAACTGCACCTGCTGACATTTCTTAAATTTGAAACTAGAGGCAGAGAGGTCTCAGTGGTGGCATCTTGGCTGGGCTACTTGTGTCCTTTGCCAGAACCAGAATTTTTGGAGCATCAGGGCATGGTACTGAGGTGGCCTAACTATTCAAGCATTTTCCTACCTCTGGGTTAGGAGAAGTATTGTGTCCATTCTACCTATGTGTCATGGTGAGGTAGCAAAAAGGAAGTGGCAGAAATACTTGACAGAGATTCACATTGTTGATGCTTTTCTCTTTTAAAATATTCCCATTTAGGATTATGGAAAGAAAGCTGAAAAAGCTTTGCAGGTCATCTAGTTCAAGTCCCTCCCTGAGGCCCCAGAGAGATGAAATGACTTGCCCCAAAACACATGGCTGGTAAGCCAGAGAGTACCAAATCCATTCTTTTCGTCATTATGTGACTAATGCCCAACATTGCAAAATTGTAATTTTCCTAGAGATATGGTAGAGATATGATTTATAAAAATAAAATGAATGTAAAAATGAATTGCCTAATTTCATATTTTGAGGGGGGAAAATCTTCGGGTTCCTAGTGATTTGAATCAAGTTGTTAGCAACAATTAATTCTTGGTGCACAAAGTAATACCTAGTCATTTCTAATTTAGAACAAGATAAATTGGGGGGGAGGGATATTTAGGTTTCTTTTTACCTGATTCCTTAACACAGATCAGAAATTTATTTCTACAACACAGATAGCCCTATAAATAACTTTGAATAGATAACACATTCTAAATATTTCTGTTCAAATTTATAAAGCGGAATGGTTAAAGGTTTATTATAGAGTTAAAAGAATGAGAATTTTGAATTAGAAAATGGTATTTCTTTTTTCACCTTAGCAAATTTCCTTAGCATCTCGGAATATGCAACTGGATAAGAGTACAGAGAGAGAGCCAGAGAGGACATCTTCCCGAGCCAGGCAAGACAGAACAGCTATAGAAATGAAGAAATGAAGGAAAAAAGGAATTAGAAAATAGTGTTTATTTTTCACCTTAGCAAATTGTTTATTAAGTCTTTGGGTAAAATAAGCTTCATCTGTTTATTGATATAATATGTATTTACTAGACAAGTCTTGAGCCACTGAATTTGGGAGATGATAAAAATTTATCAGTGTTTGCTTCTGGATATTGCAATTATTCTAAACTTCATAAATCTGTAGTTGCCACAGCAGGCTCTTTCTTTGGTTTTCTAAAGTGTGACTCGCTGACCCCTGTAGCTTGTTGGAGAAGAAGAAAAATACAGATAAAATTGGGGTCTATTATAATGTGCTAAGTCATGGTTGTAGTGTTGTGAGACCATACCATATGTAAGAACAGTCTTTTCAGGCTAATTGCTCATTTAAAGACTATATTATGTAAATGTTGTAGAGTGATTTTTATCTTGATTTCTGAAAGGGGGCATGAGCAGCTTTATTTTGCCAAAAAGACAGTGTCAGCTGCTAGCCACTTATTTTCTAGCAAAACAAACTACTTGCAATATTCTAATTGGCAGGTTTTCTTTTCCCCAGAGTTTAATTAAAATTTCTCTGCACCATTCCATGATACCGAGGAGGCCGCAGATTCTTGTAGTGTACCAGAAAAAAAGGACCAGGGTCAGCTTCATCCTGCTACTTCACTCTGTACTAATTGTATGTCCTCTTTAGTTTTGCTAGTAGTTGCATCTAGCAGCACCATGACTGGTAACAAATAAATATATCACCTATGTTATCCTCTTCCCCTATTTTTTTAAAAAGGAGTCAAGAGTTTGGTTTTTCTGGCATTGACCCAAATATATTTCTCTCTTGAAGATTGAGAGAGCCCTCATTCTATTTATAACTTGACTCTGTACAACCTTTTTTCAAATACTTGGAATAAACCAATTGTAGGATGGTAAGGGCCTACACTAGAATGTGGTGATAGCAGAGCAGAGAAAGGGGCAAGAAAGAGAGAGGTTTAAGAGGTAAAATTGACAGGATTGGGAACAGTTGGCTGTGGAGGTAAGGGTGAGTGAGAAGGAATAAGGGACTGAGGATGACACCCAGCTTGCAAGTGTAGGTGACTGAGAGGATGATGGTGCCCCTGACAGTGATGAGGAAGAGGGAAAGGAGCTAGGGCTGGGCATAATGAATCCAGTTTTAAACACATTTGAGTTTTAAGATGTCACCAGGACATGTAGCTGAAGATCCAGTGGGCAGTTAAAATTTCAAGATGAAATCAAGAGAGGGGTTAGGAGTAGTTAAATATACCAAGGAGAAACCCTTGGTATAGAGATTAGGTGAAGGCTGAGCTCAAAAGAAGGAGTGAAATTTAATGGGCACCTGCTTTAGTAACATCTGCCAGAAGTGCTTTTATTGATTGAGGGCCTTAAGTATTTCAGCTGACAATGAGGAGGCCATTCCTGAGGCTACAAGAGCTTCTGGTCAAGGCTGTTGCATTCTAAATCTGCACATTATTTTTTTTGGCTGTTTATAAACTATTGAGGAGAGTGTAACTGATACTTTTAAGTTGTGCATAGCACATAAGCTTGCTAAAAATTAAGAGTCTTAAAAGCTAGCCTTGAACAGAGAGAGTGTTTACATTGCGTTTTATAGAAATTGGTCATTTGAAGCTGTACTTCTCTCCTTTCTTGTGCTACTGCATTTTTGCCTTTTGAAAACAGCTCTCCTGTATACGCATCTACCTCTGTTTTATCTGGTGAATTCCATAGGAGATTGCATTGACTATCCCTGTAACCTACTTTACTGAAGTAATGCTGACAGTGTTCTGGGAGTCTGCAGTGGCTTGAGACCAAAACTTAACTGTCATCATGGGATCCTCTGCCTGTCCTACTTGGCAGTGCATGTGTAATTAGACTGAATGGCAGTCATTCTCAAGAGGTCTGAAGTAGATTGCATTAAAAAGAAATTGAAGGAAAGGAGATGGGAACTAAAGAGATAGAAATACAAATTATAGAGAGTATATGAAAAAGGAAGACTGGAAATTAAGCTTTCAAATGATCTGATAGTTTAAAGACTTTAACCAGATGTTTAAACTATCACAAGTTATATACATTGAACATTGAATTCGATGTTTACTTTATTTGTGTCTTTATTGTTTTATAATGTGTGTCATGTATTGTTTTTTGATTGTTCACTTTAATCTTTTAGAAGATGGCCAAAATGGTATTTTAATTGCCATTTAATTTTATTTAATTATTACAAAATTTATTAATTTATTGCTGTGTCCAGTCCACAAATTTCATTTAATAGTCTTGAAAATCAGTATTATACTCTTAATTATCAAACTATTAGAGAGTCTGGAAATGAGCCTATAAACAGAATTTTGGGTGTTATTTGGTTGCTTGGAAGACATGAGACTCTCGGAGACGAGACCAGCGGTAGAACCAGGTATCTGACTCTTAATAATGTGTATTTAAAGGACATATAGGGATTTGATGGAAGAGCATGGGTACAAGAAGGTGTAGTCATCTCCAGGGGATGAAACCAAGTTCTGAACATAAGTGGTACACCAAACCAAGAGCAGCTTTAGGAGCAAATGCCAAAGGGGTTGAACAGATACTTAGGTTGAAAGCTGGAAAAAAAAAGTGGCTGTACAACAAGTTAGAATCAGGATGTTGTGCACAGGGAGCACTCCTCTAGGCCACATAATGTGGCTTAGGACAATGTAGAAGCTCAGAAATTAGCCAGAAAAGTAGCTGGAAAGTGAAGAGACTTCAAGTCAATATTTGCAAATATTGAATTTGGCTTAAGACAATATTCTATTTATCCCTACAGGTTAATCTCTACAATATATCCTCTTATCTTTATTTTTTTCCCTTGACTTGAAACTATTTTATAGTACTTTGAGGCCATTTTCCTCTCTGTTTTTTTCATATAGTTTCTAGGTTTTTCTATGAGTTGATGTTTTAACTTACTATAGAAATTATTTTTCACATTCAGTAATAAATGCAGATTATCACCTCATCTCTCTCAAGTCTAACTAAATTGTGACTGTTTCAGCTACTTTGAAACCATCCGTATTATTTAACTACTTACTATGTATCCAGGTTGCTTGCTTGGCTTAGATGAATGGGAGTCTCCAGTAAGTTTTCCTTCCAATGTAATGGATTGACACTGCCCTGACTCCTGACTTCTTGACCTATGCACTTGCCCTTCTTATATGATGTGCTGTTCCCTGGTACTATCATCTCACCTACTGACTAATCTGGAAAATGCTTGAACTTTGCCACCTGCCCCTCAGCTGTGTTCTGAAGTCTTCTGTGCCTGTCTCTCCTCCCTGCATCTGAACTTAGTTTTATTTTTTATCTCTCCCAGTTAAGAGTGTAAATGTAAACAGGGAATGTCTTGCTCTTTCTTTATGAATCCCAGTTCTTAGTGTGGCACTTGGCATCTAGGAAGTACTTAATTATTATGTTTTCATTCAAAAAAATAAAAGAAAAAATGGTTATTGGATAAAGGAATAAGAAGGACTGTCTCTCGATGTTTTGAATATATGCTGTCAGTTTGAACTTGACAGGATTTTAAAGTAAGAAGATGTTTTATCCAATCTATATAAAAATGGTTATCTTCCCCTGCAGTACCCCTACAGGAAGGCATCTAACCTATGCTGGAAGGCTTCAGTGATGTTGGGAGCTCATTACCTCATCAGGAAATCCATTCCACCTTTGACAGGACATTTCTAGTTATATCAAGCCAAAATTTACCTCCCTGAAACTAAAACTCCTTGCTCCTCATTCTGTCCTATGGAGCCAAGCAGAAAATACATCTAGCATTTTATTTGTCAAATATAGGCCCAGGTTTCTTCTTGACCTCCTAAAAAGAATTTTTAAATGAGTATTCACTATTACAGTACCAAAAATTCAAAGCAGGAAAGATCTTTTCATTCTATACTATTAAGTCTTTATGCCCTTCAGAAAGTCATCTCTAAGATCATAGATTTAAAGATAAGGAATCTTGGAGTCATCAAATCTTCCTCAGGTGCTTAATATCTTTATGCCCCTCAGAAAGTCATCTAAGATCATAGATTTAAAGATAAAGAATGTTTGAGTCATTTAGTCCAATTTTAGCCCCATATTTTACAGTTATTCTTTTATCTGCCAAACCCTTAAGACTGAATTAATGGTGCTGGAAACAGGATTTGGGGTCTGCTCAGCCGGCTGGCAGACAGGTGACTGAGGAATGGGGCAGCATTGTCGAAGCCAGCTAACTTGGCAAAAGTCAAACAGGTAGTAAGAGACTAAAGTAAGATTTGTATCCAAGTTCTCTCACTTTAAATCCAGGGCTCCTTCTACTGTAACATGTTCCCTCAGCCTCCGTTTCCTTATGCATAAAGGGATATAGTAATACTACTAATAGAGTTTATTCCAAGAGGAAGATTAAAAGACAATGTATGGAAAGCATTTTGCAAACCCTAAAGTACTGTGTCAGTTTTTTAAATTTTTCATTATCCCTTTCATTTAAAGAGATTAGTTCAAGAATACAAGTAGAGGTGGTGGTCTTAGAAAGGAGAAGGGTCATGTCATTATCAGATACTGTAAGAAAGGAAGGCATGCACTAAAAGGATTTTGAGATGAAAAGAGAGACCAGGGAATTGCAGGTCAGTGCCCTTCATTTTCTCAGTAAAAGAAGAGATGAGGTCCTCACCTAAGATCATTAGAGCTAGTGATGATGTAAGTAAAACCTAAATTGTTGAAGAATTAATTTTAAAAATCATTTAAATAAGGATGTATGTGACTTAGGAATTCACATCAAATAAAATGAATAAGCTACACTGTAACTCATAATGAACTCAAAAACTACCATACTCTCCACTCCATTCATATATTAAATACATAATGATATGGCCTAACACTCTTAAGTTTGTGTGCTGTGAACTCTGTTATCATTCTCTGGGTAAGAGTACCTTGGGCTTGCATTGGAATAGTTGCTGTCTACAAAGCAAGGGAGGATGGAGGTTTTGTTTACTTTCATTTTTGTCAAGAATTTTCCCTCTTCCTCTTTAGAGGAAGGAACACTTTGTTGTGTTCCCCCCAAGGTCCTTTGATTACTTTTGTACACTTTCTCTTTCAAGTCATATATTGGGGGGGAGAGATGGAGGTTGACAGCTTTGCCTGAGACCTTGTAAAAAAAACCGGGAATACTATTTATATGTTTGAAGTAATAATGCTTCTTCCTTCATGGTGATTATGATTTATGTATGCAACTGTGGGTAAAAATAAAATACTGTCTTAGCATAGTGACTTGCACTTAGTAGGTACACAATAAATTTTTTTTTTAGTTGAATTGACAAGCTTCTTTTTATCATATTGTACCAACCAATGTGCCAGCCTTGGTTTTGTCTACACCTGTAATTGCTGTTTAGACTAGGCCTTCTCTCCCCACGTGGTCTGCTCTTTGAGCCACAACTCCACTATCAGGACGTAGAATTTAAAGTCCTTTGATAGTACTTTTGCATCAGGTGGTTGACAGCTTTTATTTTTTGACTTCCCTGCTTACAGTTAATCTAATTTCGGTTCACATAACAGCTGCTTGAATGTCTCTTTTATTTTCATGGGATCATAGGTTGTACAGCAGAAAGGAACCTTTAAATTTTACAGATAAGGAAACTGAGCATCCAGAGCAATGATGTGATTTGTCCAAATGTTAAGTAGAGGAGCCTGTATTTTCAGCAACTTCCTCTCATTTTCCATTCAGTGTTCTTCCTGATAACAATTCTATTTTTTGTATGACATTGTGAACACTGCTTTTATGCTGGTAAACTGATTCTACTCCTAGATTTGATTGTTAGTGTTTTGCTCTTCATAAGATTTATATGATTATAGGATTCATAGGATTTGGGATTGGAAGGGATCCGAGAGATCATGCAGCCTAGCCTTCTCATTTACAGATAAGGAAACTGTCACAGGGCTGGTTAAGTCAGAGTCAGGCTTCTCAGCCTTGTCTTCTGACTCCTAACGCAGTCTTCTCTCCACTGCAGGTCTCACCTGCTTATGGCTTGGCAATGGTAGAAGATATAGGTAGTGGGAGTCCAACAGTTTAGCATACTACTAGAACCCATGCTTGTTCAGGTCCTGGTCTGAGAGAGACAGCAACACCCCTGCTTTATGAACATTGTTTGATTGGACAGTTTGTGCCAAATAGGTACTGAGTTCTCTCTTGGTGCCAAAAGACATTCTGATCTCCATTCAATTTATTACCTCTTTGTAGAGCAATGCATCATTGGGTAGTATGCTGTGTAAGCAGCAGCATTCAGCTTTCAGCTCTGTGACTGGTGAATATCTTTGGCTGTAGATTGGATTTTCCTTATGTTGTCTGATATATGACCTTCATTGTTTAAAGGATTGTCAGTAGTCCATAGTGCAGTGCCAGCTCTATAAAAATAAGGGTGATCAATTTCATGTCTCCTTTCTCTTGGAACATAATGAGCATATGGCCTGAGTGAGCTTAACGTCCAGGCTGATGGAAAGCACTAGCATAACACTTGGACTCTCCTGCCTTACTGTCTGGCTCACAGCTTCCCATGGGGCATGGGAGCCGATGAAGTGTTTTGTATTTGAAAGATTTGGCTTGCAGACCCATCTTGAGTTTCTGGATAGCTTATTTTACATTCTCTTGCTTAGAAAACAAGATAATAACTTATATCCTAAGGAAATAGTAATTTTAAAAAATTATTTGGAAACTAGTATAAATTAACTTTAAACATACTGTCTGAACTTTATAAAGAAGACATTTTCTTTAGTAAGAGAAGATTTCATCCTTGTTATACATTTTATTTTTTCTAACCTTTGGCCCTCATTTTGAATACTTTAAAACTCTACTATGCTGCCTTCAGTTCTCTCTGAGGTTAAGGAAATGCTTTTGTGTTAGCTCATAAAGTCTGTAGTGATTCATTAGACATGACCAGTGCTTTCCATTTATCCATCCATCTTCCTGGTCTATAAGCCAAAATGTTTATTCTTTGTGTTTGAGTAAAGTGGTTACCTATGACTTAAATCTGAGAAATTCTTTTCTTAGCTCTTTTAGTCTATTATTAATAGTTTCCATTATCAGAATCCAAGTGATTTGGTCATTTAAGGTACTTTTACCAAAAGCTATGATAGTAGCCTATATTAAGAAAAACCCTTTGAATCATTCTCTCTTCACTTTCCTTTTTTTCTCATAATCTTAATTTCTTAAAAATGTTTTGAAAAGTTTCTAAGAGTTCCTGTTTTTATTGGTCCAGACAATGTGAATGTGGATGAACAGGAACATTTTAGATTTAAGATGAAGAAAGAATGCTTTTGATAGGTTTTTATGCTATTGTTCTGGATATATTATACGTTTGTCACATATTTTAAGTAAAAGTCCATAAGCTGATTCTATATTCAGATTGAAAGATGACTTGAAATAAACTAAACTTAGAACCAGACTCTGAATAACTATCTCAGAGCATTAGGCCAAGATGTCAGCTGTCTAGTTTCTACATTGAGAGATGTGGCATTAAAGAAATATGGGATCAAATGAAAATTCTTCATTTTAAATTTAGATGAATAATAGTGATGAAGTCATAGAATTGAAATCCTTGAGATCATCCAATCCACTCATCACTTCACAGATGAGAACATTTAGATCTACTTTGTTAGTGATTTAGCCAGGCTAAAGCAGAATTCTCTTAACTTCTTGATTCTGTACTTTTTCTTCTGTCTTATTGCCTCTTTTGTAGATATATAGCAGTATAATTTCATAGAAAAATGGAACTAATTGTTATCTCTTATGGCCAATTTGAGGTTTGTTATAGTTGTTTAGCACTATTCAGCCCATTTTCATTTTAAGTTTAGACTTTATCTTTTCACTCAGTGTAATATTAAAATATATTAATTTTACTCCCACCAGAGGCTTTCAAAAAAAGAGCTACATCAGAGAATCATGGACTTAGCTTGGAAGGGACCAAAACTGAAACTTGAATGTACTTTGCCCAGAACCACAAACTGCTATACCTGAGGCAGAATTTGAATTTGTGTCTTGAGCTTCAAATCCAATGTCCTGAACCATTGCTTCATCTCTTTAATATAGCTAAAATTTTTAAAGACACTTTGTGTCTTTGACATATTTTGATAGGCAACATGAGAAGGAAGGAAGAGGGAAGTCCAGTTCCAAGACTCTTCTGTTTCTAGTTTTGTGATTGTATGATCCTGACCCAGACTTGTTACTCATCCTCTTAAATGTGCCTCTTCTCTTGATTTCACAGTTTCTACTCTGGCACCATCCTGTCTCCCATGTTCAAGATCTTGCAATTTAATCCTTCCCCTTCCCCCCCCCCCCATTCTCATCTAATCAGTTAATGAGGTCTCTGCAACATATCATATATCTTTCTCTTTTTTCTCTTCCTATTGCTATCACCCTAATAGAGACCCCTCCATTGCCTACTGTTGTCTTATTCTCCTAACAGAGCTTTCTGCCTCCACTGTTCCAAACTATCTTTCACACAGCTGCCTAAGCAATGTTCCTAAGCCTAGATTTGGCCATGTCTTACACCATTCCCTCCCCCTTCAAAAAACTCCAGTTATCCCTGATACCTCTTGGATACAGTGCTGATTCCTCTCTTTAATGTCTATACAATCTTTACTCCTGCCTATCTTTTCAGACTTAGCACACATTATTTCCCTTTATGCACTAAAAGGGTTTTTTTTGTTTTGTTTTGTTTTGTTTTTTTGGTTCAGCCAAAAACTGGCCTCATCTTAAATTTTACTAGGTTGCATTTATTGCTGTACCTTAACACACACTGGCCCAGTGTCTAAAATGCACTCTTACCTCATCTCTATCTTTGTGAATAATGGTCTGACCCCCCCCCCTCCATCAATTAAAAAGAAAAAATTGATCAAGAATTTTCAATACATTTATATTTATAAATTGCATACTGTATTATTTTGTTGGTATGTTTAGTTTGCAAAGTACCTTGTTTTTATGTTCTCTGGAAACCAAGGCTGGAAATGGAAGTTGCACCCGGTCACAAAACTAGTGTCTGAGGCAGGGTTGAACTCAATTAAAGAAATAAAAATGAAATAAACAATATATTAAAATATTCTATTTTAGCAAAAGGAAACCTAATGGCAGATTTTCTAGTAGCATAAAACTCTTTCACTAAAATATTGGCTAATATTAACATTTTGTGATAAATGTGATAGACTTGTTTATTTATTTATTTTTTTAATTTTGGTTTAATACTTTGATATACTTATTTAAGGGTCTGGTTCTAAGTTTTAGTTTATTTCAGTCTTTAGTTTTTAGGGCTATCATACCTGAGAAAGCTGCCTTGTAAAGATGCAAATGGATGATGTTTATCATTGGCCATGCTTATTAAATCACGGTACTCATTTTTCAGCCTCATTTATCAGTCATGCTGAAGTTTGTTTTAAAATTCAGCTATAAAAATCATCTTCCTGATGTCATCAGTTCTTACATACTATTAGAAAGTTGTTGCATTTTTATATCTTTAATAAATGGGTTTCACAACCCATAGGAACTCTTTGGAAGAGTTTAAAGAAGTTTAGAAAATTGTGTTTCCAACTTTAATTGTGTAGACATAAGGTTTTATAGAGTTATGAGGATCAAATGAGGTAATAATTGTAAAGTGCTCTTTATAGTGCCTGGCACATAGTAGGTATTCTGTAAATCCTATTCCCTTCCCCATATATTTATTTAACCAGGCAAATGTAAACTTGTATGAATATGGACTTCACTCAAACCTCTGGTTTGTGAAATCCCTTGCTTTTTTCTCAGGATCCCTTGCATATACTGTATGAGACATGAGTCCATGTCATACAGAGTAAAGGTGCTAGAGTTCCTCCCTCTATATGTTAAATATTGGTAAATATCAATTTTATTTTTTAGCTAAAGATAGGTTTTTTTCTATATTTTCTTCCTATATTCCAGTAGATTGTTTTGTGCCATTCCTGGGGTTCAGATACCCTTGATTTAGAGATCACTAAATTTTTCAAGGTTCAGTTCAAGGACCACTTTCTATATGGGACCCTTTTTAAGCCTCCCCAGCTTAAGGATCTCTCCACTGAAATTATGTTGTCTTTTACACAGCCACAATACATTGTGGTTAGAGAAGTATCAGGAAGGCTTGGACTTAAGTCTAACCAGACATCCTGACTGTGGTGACTGAGTGAATCATGAAACCTCACCAGGCTCCAGACAACTCTGAAACTGTAAGAAGCAGGAGCAGTTGTAACTGATAGAGGGCATTTCCTTTCCAGGTAGTCCCTGGAGAATGAAATCTCAAATCTAGCTTTAAAAATAATGTTACTTACATGTTTTTCAAATATAATATAAAGTTTAAAAGGCCAGAACTGTTTTCATTTTTGCATAGTACATAATACTCCTTTATTAAATTCTTACTGGCTGATAAAAATTCCATAACAATCTTTGTCATACAAAGATCATCTGCCCAGAAATCTTCATTAACTTTTTCTGTGAAGTTCAAAAAAATCAAGGCCCCCTACCATCTGTGTAACCACTTGACCTTTTAGCTTCATAATTTCTCTTCATGTATTCTGTGTTCCAGCCAAACTGAAACTACTTTCCTTATCAAAACAGACCGTGTCAACTTATCTCTATCTTCTGCTTATATATTCCTACATCTGTAATATTCTTCCTTCCCCTCTTTGATGAATTTGTTCTCATCCCTTACTTAAAGCCTAATTTAACTCTTCTTATTTGAATGCTTGCTTCTTGAATTGGATATTAAAGCAACTCTGAGGTTCCATCTGACACCCATCAGATGTGCAAAGTTGACCCATATTAGGAGAGCTACAGGCAGTGACCTGTGTAGAAGAGTTACAGGCAGAAAGAAAATTAATACCCTTTTGGTAAAGCTGAGCATTAGTCTAGTTATTATGAAAAGGAATTGGAAACTAAACCTCCAGAATTACTAACCTATGCACACCCTTTGATTCAGAGATACCTATGTTTATCCCTGAACCTATATCTCAAAGAGGTCATAGAAAGAGGAAAAACTATATGCACAAAAATATAGCAGCTCATTTTTTAGTGACCAAAAAAATTGGTGACTAAGGGGTTTTTCACTGGTCACACAATAATTTAACAAATTACTGTGTGTTAATGTAGTGGAATACTTTATTGTTTCATGAGAAGTGATAAAAGGGATTGTTTCAGCTACCCCTACTTACGTGAATTAATGTTAGTGAAATGAGTATAATCAGGAGAACAATTCATATAATAATAACAAAATTGTAAAGACAAACGACTTAAAAAGATTTAAGAACTCTGACCAGTAGCAAAATGATTAGCCACAATTTCAGGAGATTGTTGATGAAGCAGACTACTCATCTCCTGGCAATGAAATGAAGCCTCAAAGTATACAGTGAAGCATAGTTTTTGAATATGGCCAATGAAGAATTTGTCTTATTTGACTGTATATTCATAATAAATATAAAGGGTATTTCTCTCCTTTCTTCCTCACACATGGAGGAAAAGGTAGGAGAGAGAAGGAAAATTAATTTTAAAAAGAATATAAACTCCTTGAGGACAGACATGTTTCTGTATTCCCATAAGTGCCTATTATATGCAAGACATTGCAAAGCATTGAAAGTACAAAAATAGGTAAAAGATGGTTGTTGCTCTCGGAACTCACAATATAATGGGGGGGAGGGCGAACACAAGCAAATAAGTATGTACAAACAAGGTACATAAAGGATAAATAGGAAATAGTTAAGAGTGGGAAGGCACACTCAGCAGTGCTGTAACTGGATCTGTATCCCAAAGAAATCAAAAAGGAGAGAACAGGATTCATATATGCAAAAATGTTTGTAGCAGCTCTTTTTATGGTAGCAAAGAATTGGAAAATGAGTAGATGCCCATCAATGGGGGAATGGCTGAACAAGCTGTGGTATACGAAGACAATGAGATATTATTGTTCCAAAAAAAAAAAAGTGATTTTAGAAAGGCCTGGAAAGATTTACATGAACAATGCTGAGGGAAATAAGCAGAACCAGGAAGGAATACATTGTGTATCTGCATTCAGAAAAAGAACAAAGGAGATTAAATATAAATCAACACATTCTATGTTCACTTCTTTTTTCTGTTTTTAAATCTCTCCCATGGTTTTTCCAGTTTGTTCTGATTTTTCTCTCCCAAAAGCAATGTGTATTAAAAATAAATAAATTTTTTAAAATAGTGGGAAAGCACTAGAATTAAGACATACTGGAAAAGGTAGAAGGTAGAATTTTAGCATAAACTTGAAGGAATTCAGGGAAACCAAGAAGTAAAGATGAGGGGAGAGCATTATAGACATTGCACACAGCCAGTGAAAATGCCTAGAGCTGAGAGGTGCTATGTCCTGTGAGTGAACAGAACAAGCATGTAGCAAAATTCATGGAACATAGCAGTTGCTAACCAAGTGACTTCCTTCAGGAAATTTTCCCTGACTTCTCCATTTTAGTAATGACCTTTACTTTCCAGTCCCTGGTAGCATTTTGTTACGTAACTCTCTGATGCACATATTATGTGACATTGTTTCCTAGAAGTTATCAGTACTGCCCTCCTTTCTGCCACCACATCTCTTCTCTTATCCTCTTCCCCTCTTGCATTCCTATAGATAAATTTCTATATCCAGTTGAAAATGTACATTATTCCCTTTTTGAGCCAGCTCTGATGTAAGGTTCACTCACTCCCCTTCATTTCCCTCCTTTTTCCCCTCCACTGTTAAAGCTTTTTCTTGTCGTGTGAGATGATTTAACCATCTTACCTCTCCCTTTCCCTTTTTCCCAGTACATTCCTCTCTAACCCTTAATTTTATTTTTTTAAATATCATCCCTTCATATTCAACTCATACCTGTGTCCTCTCTATAGACTCCTAACTGCCCTAATAGGGATTTAATTCAAATTTTTAAGGAATTATTTTCTTCAATGAGCTTTTGTATCTTCTTTTCCATTTGTCCAATTCTACTTTTTTAAGGAGTTTTTTTCTTTAGTGAATTTTTTTGCCTCTCTTTCCATTTGGCCCATTCTGATTTTTAAGACTCTTCTCCTCATTTGCCTTTTGTACTTCCTTTGCCATTTGGCCTAGTCTGTTTTTTAAGGTATTATTTTCTTCAATACTTTTTTGTGCCTCCTTTATCAAGCTGATGATTCATTTTTCCTAATTTTCTTGCATCATTTTCATTTCTCTTTCCACTTTTTCTTCCTGGTTTTCAAACTTCTTTTTGAGCTCCTTCCATGGCCTAAGACCAGTTCATATTCTTCTTAGAGGCTTTGGTTATAGAGACTTTGATTTTTTATCTTTTTTTTTTTTTTTTTTTTTTTTAAACTTTCTCTGATCAGAATTTTGTTGTTGTTTGCTCATTTCCTTAGCTTATTACTTGACTTTTTAACTCTTTATTAAAGTAGGGCTCTGCTTTCAGGATGGAGAGTGCACTGTGGCAAACTTCACTGAGCAGCTGTTTCCAGAGGTACATCTAAGGAAGTAGGTTTTTAGTTCTTCCAAAATGGTATGATCTAAGGAAATGTGTGTTTACTACTCTCCTTGCCTGTCTCTGGTCTTTGAATGACCACGAGCACTCTTTTCTGCCCTGGAACTGTGAGGAAGGTCCCTGTTATGATGTGCTAGTGTTCTTCCTTGCCCTGAGACTGCCACCCAGGACTGTGATCCAAATCTGATTATGGGAAAACAGAACCCCAATAATCTCTTTCTGACTCCTTAATGTCTGTGGACTAAGAGTTTAGAAGCAGATGTTGCTCCCAAGGCCTGCTCTTGGTTTGCTAGGATTGGGGCTGTGCTCATGAGGCCTATGCTGGACTGTGTCCAACTCTCACCCTGGTGCAACAGACCATTCTTGGCAACCATCTAAGATGTCTTAGGGTGAAATATTATTTTACTCCCTCTTCTTGAAACTTCTTCCAGGCTAGAATTTGGAGTTGTCACTTAAAGGTATTTAGAGAGTGGTTGGGGAAGAATTCAGGCGGTCCTGCCTTTGCTGCACCATCTAGGTATCACCTTCCACTTTTTATTAAGATTTATACATTTAAGAGACCTGTGTGATAGAAAGAGCTTTTAATTTAGGACAAAAGCTTCTGGGTTCAAATCTCAGCTTGGTTATCTTAGAAAGAATGTCTGTTATACATACCATTTTAAAAATAAATATATATGCCTTGTATCTTAGAAAAGGAAAGTCCATCAATAGGAGTCTCATTTTCTCTATCTATATAAATAAGGGAATTCGATTAGATAATCTCTATCTTTTCTAATATAAGCAGGATGTTTTCTGTCCTAGTATATCCCAGAAATTTAGAAACCATGGAGTTTTTGTGTGTTTGTGTTATTATTTTGAGAGTTTTTTTTTTTTTTAACTAACTAAGCATGCCAATAACATGTAAAGTAGTAGGTCTTTGTTACAGTACCTTTTAAGTCACAGAATCACAGAATTCCACAGTCAGAAGGAATCTCAGGAGACAGCTAGGTCAGTACCCCAAAGGAGCCCCCACTGTGCAGGTGGTCACCCAGACTCAGCATCTAATACATAAAAACCTATTTCTTCTCAAGCTAATTTGTTCTAGTTTTGAATGGCTGTTTTATAAAGATAATTCCTCTGATATCAGGTCTAAATTTTCCTCATACCAACTTCTTCCATTGTTCCTGGTTCTGCCCTCCTTTTGTAAATAAGTATAAAAATACATTTATCCCTATTGAATTTCATTTTAGTCTTAACGCTCAAGCCTTTCTTGATTTTTTTTTTTTTTTTTTTTTTGGATTCCAGTGCTGCCATCCATTACCAACTTGCTCCCTTGTGCCAATTTAGGGTGGGAGATTAAGGTCTAAGTTAATTTCACAAAGAAAGCTTTTTCCTATATGTTAGAGAGGAAATGAGAAAAGAAACTCAGCTTTTGGAATTTTAAAAACATGTGCAATTAGATTTCTACATATGTTTGACTGTTTCTGAAGATCTGAGTATTAATAGCATTCTTAGTCATTGCCTCTATAACCCAAATAAGGTAGTTCAGAATTTCACATTTTTCCCTTTCATTTTTGACTATTCATTCAACATCTTGCACACAGTCCTACTTTTATGCCCCATTATGGCTTTGGAAATATGTGCATTCTCAAAACTTGTGCTAAAAGTGCAGGCTATTGAAGTTCCTATCATGCTACATAGATTTTAGCATAATGCTGACAATGAGTAGGTTGGGATTTCTGAGGATCTGTCAAATCATAAAGAGACTCATCATTAGTATGTTTTCCACTTGGTAAAGTGGCCCATGGCAACACAGAAAACAAAGAGAAAAAAAATTTTAACGGAGACGTAGTTGGTGGAGCTATGAAGTTGTTTAACCATTCTAGAAAGTAATTTGGAATTATGCTAAGAAGGTGCCTCAACTATCTTTACTTTTCAACCCAGTTATTTCACTGATAAGACATAATTCCAAGAGGAAGATAAGAAGAAAGCTCACATGTATGCCAGAATACTTGTGTGTACGTGTGTACACACATACACACAAATATAAAATAGCTTGGAAGCAAAAGTACTATTAGCATTAATACTTTGACTGCTAGGTGGCACAGTGGATTGAGGATGGGATCTGGAGTCAGGAAGACCTGAGTTCAAATGTGGCCTCAGATATTAAATAACCTTTGTGACTCTGGGCATATCACTTCTATTTGCTTCAGTTTCCTCAACTATAAAATGGAGTTGATAATATCATCTGCCTCAGAGTGTTAGAATGAAATTCCCTTCCTTTCCCCTATTAGTTGGGGGAAATCAGGAAAGACTTCATGCAAAATGGTGGTGCTTGTGTTCCATCTTGAAGGAACAGGAGGAATCTATGAGCTACGGTTAAGAAGCAAGACCATTCTAGGCATGAGGAACTAGCTGTACAAAAGCACATATGTAGGAGATGCTTTAGAGGAACAGAGGAAAAAATAAGTTTAGCTGAATCACAAAGTATGCAATGTGGAAAATTTGTTCATTGAGATTATTAGATAGATAATGGGGCCAGCTTGGGAAGGACTTTAAAATGTAAATAAATGAGTTTGTATTTGATCCCAGAGGAATCCCTGGTGGGCATTGAATAGGAAAGTGATTTGGTCACATCTGTATTTAAGAAAAATCACTTTAACAGCATAACAGCATCATTTAGAGAGAATAGAATAGTTTATCATATCTATGGATAAGGGAAGAATTTAGTTTCAAAGAAGATATAGAGAGCATTATTATAAAATGTAGATTGTTTTGATTACATAAAATTATTATTACTGCCAGAATTAAAAGCTAAAGAGACAAATTCATCACTGCTTCCTTAGCTTAGAATACTTTTTTTACAATAAGTATCCCTGGGATATGCTGGGATGTTAAACAAATATCTATAGTATGGTGAGATATTTTAGGTTTTTTTGTTTTCATTTGCCTTTTTTATATAACAAAGGATATATAGATATATATACACCATGCTGTTGTTAAGGTTAGTGATGAGGGATTCCAGAGCTGATTTTAACCCTTTTTCCATGAATGGAAATGCTAAAATATTCTTGCAATATATGATAATGAGAATCTATGAGAACAAAATCTGCGCACAATTATTTGTATGTTCGGCAATCAGTTTTTGACCACTGTATGCCACATACTGAGATAGGCATTGGTGGGAATACAGAGCTAATTAAGACAAGATTCTGTTCTCTTGGGGCTTATAAATAGGCTGTTCATTATTAACAACCATGCAACTACATTGTAAAAAGCAAAAATGAGATTTCAGAAAAGAAAAAATAATTTCTGTCTTGTGGGGACGTTATCAGGAAAGTTTTCTTGAAGAACATAACATTTAAATTTAATTTTTCTTACATGAACTGATGCTAAGTGAACAGAACTAAGAGAATGTTGTACACTAAGTAACAACAAGATTATGTGATGATCAATTGTGATAGACTTATTTCTTTTCAACAATGAGGTGATTCAAGATAATTCCAAAACACTTGTGATGGAAAGTGCCACCTGCATCAAGACTGAATGGGGATCAAAGCATAGGTTTTCACCTTTTTTACTGTTTATTTTTGCTTGCTTTTTTCTCTTTCATGGTTTTTTCCCTTTTGATCTGATTTTTCTTATACAACATGACAAATATGGGAATATATTTAGTAGAATTGCACATGTCTAACATCAGATTGCTTGCATTATCTTGCTTGTGCTTGAGGGAGGGAGAAAAATTTTGAACACAAGGTTTTGCAGCAATGTATATTGAAAACTATTTTTGCATGTATTTGGAAAAACAATATTTTTAAAAATTTTAAAGAAAAGAACTGGGAGATATTAGACTTAGGAAGTAGCAAATAATATCTAAAAGTGAAGTTAACTGTATTTTATTTATTTATTTTAGCTAGGCAATTGGGTTAAGTGACTTGTCTAGGGTAACAGTAAGTATTAGGTCTCTGAAATCACATTTGAATTCAGGTCCTCCTGACTACAAGGCTGATCTCTATCTAGTGCACCATCTAGCTGCCCCAGTTAATTATATTTTAACTGATAGGAATTGACTTCCAAATGACTTGTTACTGATGACAAACTAGAATTCTGTGTATAACCAGGCCACTGATTTGTTAAGACAATGGACAAAATTAATTTTGTTTTAAATTGAAGAAGGAATTAAAAATTAGAAAATAACTGATATACAATTAAAATTAGCATATACATGAATTGAGTCAGATTGAATTTTAAAAGAGGTATTGGGGCCAAAAAAAATGAATAAAATCATAAGAAACAAGAAACTACTGGATATGTGCAAACGATAGCAAGTAGTCCCATATGACTGAAGCATGGTACATGTAGAGAAAAGTGGGGAAATTCAAGTTTAAAGAAGAAACCTATAATACCAAGGTGTTCTTTACAAAGATAAGAAGTTTGGACTTGGTAAGCAAAAGAAAGGAAAGCCATTGGATGTTTTTTGAGCATAAAAGAGTGACAGATCTCTCTACATAAAGAAGATGACAATCAACAATGGGAAGAATTCATCTAAGATAGGGAGACAGTGGAGGCAAAGAAACTAGTTAGGCTAGTGAAGATTGTAGCATTGGGAACAGAAAGAAGGGACCAGGTGTAATCAGTGTCACAGAAGAATAATCATATAATAACTTGATGATTGACTGGCTATGAAGTATATGAAAGAGAGTCAGAGTTTGAGCTTTGAGTGACTAAATAGGGAAGGAGGAGATTGATTAGTATGTTCCAGGTATTGTGTAGAAGATTCTGTGGATTCAGAGTCAAAAGCATTAATATCTTGCATCGTGAGTTGGTTATTTTTGGAGAGAAAATGATTGAAGTCATTGGATATTAATGAGATTGTCAAAGGAAAGGATAAAGAGGGAAGGAGGAAGATGAGGGCCCAAGAGAGAATTTGAGTAAATGTTGGAAAGAATGAAGCCAGTGAAATATGCCAAGAAGGAATAGCCAGAGATGAAGAGGCCATCACATCCAACCTGTACAAGAATCTTCTCCCAGAAGATATATCCAAGCAGTCAGTTTACGTCCCTTTTATTCCTTTTCATGACCGTTCTCCCTTATAAAAATAGATATCTTCTGGACATATTGTTCTGTCTTTACTTCATAGAATAACTAGCTTTTCCTTCAAAGCACACCTCTATCCCTAGAAATTATAATTTGTAATTATATAGTAGGTGCTTAGCACATATTTATTGAACTTAATCCATTCTTCTGAGTAAATAATCCAGTTAAGTTCTGATACATCTCATTCCTCTTTTGGGTTCCTTAATTATTAGAATATTTTTATTTAAGCAGAGCACATACTTGTTCATGAAAGTAAGGACTTTGAAGTTGTGAGAGTAGAACCAGGGAAGGACTGGAAGTTGTTTATTATGGGAGCTTCCCTAAGTACCCCACCTAGGCCTTCCTTCTTCCCTCCCAAAGTATATTATCTCCTGCCCCTTTCCTTCCTCCCCAAAACATATTAAGTTCCCATTCCCATTCCTGTGATTAGCAGATCACATGTATATGTTAAAAAGGAAAGGGACATGATCAAACTAATCCACCTATTATTGACATAGTTTCTTAACTCCAGTAAAAGTGTTTGCATTTTTTTTACAGTGTTTATTAATCCACATGAACTTCTGATTAGTAATGTTTTTAGGCAGCTTTTTTCCCTTTTAATGGACAGATTGAAATAAAAATTTGCCACATGGAAAGATATGAGAGTGGAAAGCCAAAGAGACTGATTATCAAGACATATAGGCTGGCTTACCTGCTGGGAAATTGTCTCTAAGGTCAATTTTTCTAATCTGTTATTTTTTTTCCACAGTTTTTTTTCCTTCCTTTATTTCTGAACTCAGAAGTTTTCTAAAAATTCTATATGTTTTCATGAACTTTCAGAGCAACAATAGGTGAAGATTATGTGGTTTGTAGACGTGGGAGGAAGAGTACCATTTTATATATAGACTTCATTTGTGTATCTAGGACTACTATACTTATTTTCTTAATCCTAAATTCGAAAAATTAATTTTTACCAAAGAAAAGTAAATTTGCACTGCATAAATTTAAGTATTGTTAGTGTCCATGTAGATATTACTTTGCTTTTTTAAACAACTGAAAAAATTTTTGGCTTATTTCAATAAGAATTCCAGTTTGATTTTATGGGTTCATAATTTAATTTTAGTTCATTTGCTAAATACATGTATGATGCACAGGTAGATATTTTAAAAATATATTAAATTCAACCAGCATTAAGCTCTTACTATGTGTAAGGCATGTTGAATGCTGGGATTAGGAAGATAAAGAATGGAACTGCCTTTAGAGAGCTTACTTTTTTTACTGAATGTTGTACACAGAGAAGTACTAACAATTTCAGGATGAAGAAATCTGCTTTAGTGGTATGAGTTAGGAGTAGAGAGGAGGCATGGGTAATCAGGAAGGCATGGCATAGGAAGTATGGATGCTAGAAATTCTGAGAGGAAGTGATCAGGAAGGCAGACATTCTGGACATGGAGGGATACTATGTACAAGAATGAGGGGCAGGAGATGGAATGCTGAATAGATCTGGAAAGGAGCCAACGTTGTGCTTGACTTTAAATTCTAGGACAAAAAAGTTTGTATTTTCTCCCAGGGGCAGTAAAACCTACTGAAAGTGTTTGAGCAAGGGAGTGATAGATGGTTGACCCTGTGCTTTAATAAGATTTACCAATATGTTGCACTTGAATTGCTGATAGGACATCCACTTGGATATGTCCACCAGGCTAGACTGGAATTCAAGAGGGGAAAGGTTAGAATTGGATGTATAAATTTTTGAATAATCTTTCTAGATGGAATTTTTTGTGCAACAGTGGTTTTTGTTGTTATTAGAATCCATTTTGGAGGATGGTAGATTTTGTATGAGAGAAATTTTGGAGGAAGAAATGGACAAATTTTGGCATTCTAATTGATAGGTTGAGTGAAAATGAAGAGTACAGGATGTTGATAAAGTTGTGAAATGAGTGACTGGCACAATAACAGAGAAGGATGGAAAGAGGAGTGCATTTGAGATTAGATAAAATGGTTCTATTTTGGTGAATTGTGAGCATTCCCTTTGAAAAATCCCACAGACAGTTGGTGATAGAGAATCAGAATTCAGGAGAACAGTGGGGATGGATATGTATATCTGGAAATTTTCTATAGAAAGATTTAATCTCTGGGAGCCTATGAGCCAAGCAGTGAATGCATTATGAAAGAAGTTTCCTGGGCAACAATGGATAGAGCACCAGCCCTCAAATCAGGATGATTTGAGTTCAAATCTGGCCTCAGATCCTTAACACTTCCTAGCTGTATGACCCTGGGCAAATCACTTAACCCCAATTACCTCAGGGGGGGGAAGTAGTTTCCTGAGGGTTAGTAGATAACAGCCTTTTGGAAACCTCTATTAGGTGGACTGCCAGACATGTGGCCTGGTCTTGGAGTTTGTTTTGCTGATCAGATATGACTGAAGTGATAATGACAACTTAGACTGGTGTGGAAGATGTAGTGGAATTTCATGCTCAGATCTGCTACTTTAGCTATGTGACTTTAGATCAGTCATTTTACCCTTGAGAACCCCAAATCCTCATTTGTAAAATGAGTTGGACTAAGTAAATGGAAGGGTATTCTTTATATAGAGGATGTATTAATCTGCTACTTAAAACAAAAACTTTTAGGTATTTCTTCCAGTATTTGTTGCTCCCTAAATGCTAACTTCATGAAGTAATTCCCTATGAAGTCATGTACTTTACTACCCAGAAGGAAACAGACAGAAGGAAAGTAAAAAATTCCTGAATTGCAAGCCAGTTACTATCAATCATTTTAGTGGGAAGACCTACCACTTTGTCTCAATGAAATTTAGAGCTGGAAGAAAACTTTCTAAAGAATATAAGCATTAAGAGGGACCTCAGCACCCATCTGGTCCAGCCTGTGCAAGAATGCCATATGCAAAAAAATGTCAGCCAGCCTCCACTTGAAGAAGAAAACGTGTCATTTTCTCCCAAAGGGAGAGAACCTACACTTTCAGCAGCTGCTGTGCCACTCTGGAACAGCTTTAATTATTAGGACATCAGGCCTAAATTGCCTTCTCTTCAATTTCTACTTACTACTCAAGGGGGTTATTTTCTATGACCAAAGAAAATAAGTATCACCTCCATGTCACAGCTCTTTAAATGCTTGGACAGCTATTGTGTTCTTGAGTTTTCTGTTCTCCAACCTGTTCCGTTCTTTCAGAAGAGTCTCACATGACTATTCAAAATCTGTCACCATCCTAGTTGTCTGAACACTTTCTTGTTTACCGGTGTCCTTTTTAAATGGTGGAAGCTAGAACTGAACACACAATTCCACCTGAAGTGTAAAGAGGGCAGAGCACAGAGGGACCATCCCCTTATAATTCTTGGAAGCTCAGCTTCTCTCAGTGCCACTCATGATTGCATTCACCTTTTTGGCTTGCCTTTGAATGACTCTCCTTCACCTTGCAATGTAGTAAAAGCCCTCAGATCTTTTTCAGACTAGTTATTGCTCAACCATGTTTTCCCCATCTTATACTTGTGAAGTTTATTATTTTGTACCCAAGAATCTACACTTAGCCCATCGCTCTTGAGTTCAGATCTCTCGTTTTATAAACTACAGCCCAAATAGGGGAAAGAACTTTGCAGAAGTCACACAGCATCATTTTGAATTGGGATTCAGTTCCAGGTCCTTTTAACTCTAGTATTCTTCTTCATAAGGAAGAAACAATATACCTCCTATTCATGTCCCTTCCTCATACTGTTGCCTATGATCATGTGTATATATTCTTAGAGTCTCTCCTTCAGAACATCATTCTTTACATTTCTAAAATGCCTCACATGCGTATTTCAAACTCAATATGACCTTGAGGTCTGGGGCATTGTCAAGCACAGATACCACACAAGACTGATTGCAGGAAGTGGTTTGATAGCCTCCTTGCTAGATGCTCACCCCTAAAGCTATGGCTTACAGATTCCCATTCACTTTGTTGAAAACCATAGTCTTCCAAATGATTAGACTACTTTAGAAATCTTCAAACTTTTTCCTTTCCTCATTCTGCCTCCCCAGTATTAGACTAACCCACTCATCCCCATAGGCTTTGGGGTGTGTGTGTTTGTGTGTCTGCTCGCACTCAATTCTTGAGGACCCAGCTGTTCACTGATGAGAAAAAATACTATCTAAACTATATGAGTTAAGTAAAACAAACTTAAAAGTAAGAAAGAAATGTGTGTTCTCTGAACTTCCTTTGTTTATATGATTTGTTTATGTGTTGTTAAGGTTCTTGTCCAGCTGTCTCCCCACATTTCTGAAATGAATGAAGGCACAAAGGCTTGTGACTGGGAACAGATGTGAAGAAAGTTCATTTGGGAACCAAGTGCAGAGAGAGGATCATGCTGTGTAGAGTAGAAGGAAAAACACTTCATTTGCTCACCAACAGATAGTAAATTTTCCCTTTGGGCTGAGTGTGGGAGTGCCAAGAGTAGCCAAATTGACAAGCCTGAAGTTCTGGAAAGGTTATTGACCTTCCAGAAAGACATTCAGAACAAAGTCTGGCAAGTGAATCCTAGCTTTTTACAGATATGCAAGCATCTGTTCCCTTTTGGGAGTACCAGAATATATAGTGATGTTGCATTCAGGTACACAGTGTTAATATTATGTCTTAATGCATTAAAATTTCTTTTTAATGTGAAATGAAGAAACAGGACTGATGAAGGCAGCAAAATTTAAGGCTCAGTTAGTAAGAAAATAACTTGTACTATTCCCTTGCACACTCAGTTGCGCCTAGACCATTCTAGAATATGTGCCTTTTCATATTGAGGGTTGGGTTCAGGATTTGATGTGAAGACATATCACATCTCCAGGACTTAAACATGCATTTTTGCATTGAACCTTAAATGAATAATTATTGTGGTGAGAAGGTAGTTCAGTAATGTCCTTTAGAGGACAATAGAAATTCTTCTCTCCCATCACTTGTACTTGCTGTAATTCAGTCATCCAAGTTTACACCAAAATGGAGTGTCATGTTAAATGTTTCACCTTTTGAACTGGAGGCTCCTAGACTAAAAGATAAAATGTAAACTAGGTGATCAGCATTACTATTTGGAAATCACATTTTGAGATAATCCAGTCACAGCATCTTCACCTGTGCATTGTCACCAATCTATCGAGTCCTTGTTCTGCTTTGTCTGATAGGGATATTCATTTTTAATTGCCACTCTAAGAGATCATCTCCTTAGCAACACTCTCTAACTGGGAAGAGGCCACAAAGGGAAGTTTCAGGATTTATTTATGAGTCTCTATTTTTTTTTGTGTGTTAGATTTTTCCTGGCTGATTGATGTCCTTTTTTCCCTGAGTGCTTTACATTCTTCTGAAGTGTCTGAAGCTTAGGGTCATCTGTAGCAATTGGTTTGAAGAACACATTTTGTGCTAGGTGGGAGGCTTCTACTTTTAGCTACTTAGGGTGAAGCCTTTAGTGGTGAACCTTGAAAAGAGAAAAAGGAAATATCTTTCCAGAGGTCCACTTGACAAAATGATTCAGTTTGTGGTGTTGACCTTTTTTCTTTGTGTTCTTTAGCCTAAAGGAGCTTCTGATTTTTTTTTAAACAATTATTTTTGCAATTAAACTTATTTATTTCCTATAACTAGGTGTATGGCATGCAGAGGAGTGGGGAGGAAAGTATTTCTGACCTGGAAATGTGGTTTCTTTGACTCATAACCACATCTGTTTGCCCTCCCTCCCCCACTTCCCTTTCAGCATTTCCTTAGGAGAGCTCAGTTTATCACCTTTTAAGCTAAAGATGAATCATCTGGGCCTTTGAGTTAGACCAAGAGCTGGATAATGCTGCAATAACAATGCCTTTCATTTATGTAATACTCAAAGTGCTTGTCATCTGAAGAGCTCAGTGTTTATAAAGCACTTTCCCTTTAATCCTCACTAGACCCCTGTGAATTAGGTCAATATTATTGTCTAGATTCTAGAAGTAGAAAAGTAAGATGCAATGAAAGATACAAGACTTGCTCAGGGTCTTAATGCTTCCCAATTACTTTATTCTGCTGTTTCTGCAACAGGACTAAGTTTAACACTAAGTGTGTTTTCTCCTGTTAGACCCCAAACAGTAAAGTCTCTTAACTGTTTTTGGCTGGTCAACTGATAGGAACAGGCTTAAAGAAAATCCTTTAGTACTAAGGTTTGAATTGATAAAACCCAAATATTTCAGGGCAGGACTGCTCAGCTGATAGGGTAAGATTAAGAAACTTATTAAATGGGCATGGGTTTTGCTGAGATGAATTAATGATTTAATTTCATTAATGATTTTTTCACTTTCTCTTCAGAGAGATGGAAAATCTGATGAGTAGCTCCACCCTCCCCCCACTGTTTGCAGATGATGATGGCTCCAAGGAGAGCAGTGACCTGGCTGCAGCGGGGTGAGTATCTGCTTTGGGCCACTCTGCCTCAACCCGTGCTCCACAGCATGATTTTGTGTGCCCCAGGAGTAGTTCCATGGCACCAAAAGATACATTCTTTTGTAATACTGTTGAGATCCATTATAAACTTCATTTTAATCTGGATTCAGCTGTCATTTGCAAAACAGTCTTCCAGAAAGAGATCTAAAAATTGGTCTAGTTACTGCTTTTTTCTTTTTTGTTTTCATCATGCATGTGCAATACCATCACTTAAGCAATCATTAAAGAAATAACTATTTCAGGAATAATTCTGAAAAAGAAATGAGTCATAATGGTTTATATTCCTATAGATTATAAAATAAATTTTGCCCTCCCAGATACATAGTGACAGAGGACTAGTTGCCCAAGCTACAAATCTGTACCCTTTTTATAAAAAACTCAGCAGCTTTAGTTGACTCCCATATTCTCAGTTTTCCCTCTTTGGGAATTGCTAACAAAATATGTATGATTTTTAGAGGAATTTATATAGTGAAGAATAAACATCAGATAGGCTGTTGCCTATCTGATTTTTTCATTTCAATTTTCATTGAAAATCTGTATTCTGCTTGTAGAGGGGATATTATGGTAGAGTTGGAACCAGGAGGATTCAGGTCCTGCCTCTGACATGTTCTGGGTATATGACCCTGAACAAGTCAATTAAAACCTCTCAGGGCCTTACGGAACTTTCTAAGACTATTTCTAAGACTATATATATGTGGAAAGTGCTGACCTGCACTGGGAAAGGCAATTTTCTCATTTGAGAGTTCTGCCTACCAGTGAAATTGAAGATCTAATCCTGTCCTTAGGTATTCTTGCTGATCCTAAAAGCAATGTATTTATTATTATTATTTGAGATGCTCCATAATCCCCAAGTAGAATTATCTTGACTTTTCTTAGAGCTGGGACAATGACCATATTCCATCTGCTTTAGTAAGAGTTGAAACTTTAGTCACTGTCTCCTTCTCCCTACCCCTCTCACATCCAGTTTGATGCCAAGTGATAGAGCAAGGGTGTCACCAGGTCTGACTTGTAATGGCCAGGAATCTCTGCCCAGTGTCCCCACTACATGATCTTCCAGTCTCCTCTTGAAGCCTTCACCTGCTTACCTCCCTAAGACTCCACATGATCACCTCCATTCCCCTTTTGAACAACTCTCCTTGTTAGGAATAGTAGTTTTTTCTTACATCAAAATGAGGTCTGTCCATCTAAAACCTTGCCCTATGGGCCCAGGCTGAACAAATCTGATCCCTCTTGGCAATATCTGCAGATATTGGAAGAAAATTTGCATGGATCCCCTAAGTCTTTTTTTCTCAGGCTAAGTTTCCTGGTCATTTCAACCACCTTCTTATAACATGTTTTCTAGCCCTATCATTATCTTAGTCACTTAGCAATCTTTCTGAGATGTGACACTCAGAACTGAATGAAGTGTCCAGAAATACATTGCAAGATTCACCTCCTTTGTTTTTCTGAATGTTGTCGAAGTTCATGTTGGCTTTTTTTCAGCTATGATTTTCTTTAGACACATATTGGTCTATTGGTTTAGTTTTAAAATACCACCACTACTAGCACTAAACCCCAGCAAGCCCTTTCCCCTAGGAACTTTATAACCATCACCATCCCTCCACGCTTCCCTTCCTGCTGATACTGGAAGTATCAGGGAAAATGATGACTGTCACCTGTAAGGCAGCAGGAGAGGCATCCCTTGTCTTTAGCAGCACAATAGGGTTGAAGATTGAGAAAATTTCTATTCACAAATGGGTAGGATCTTGCCATTGAAAGAAACTATGAATCAGGTTAGCTTGAAAATTTCCCTAAGAAAGGATATTTTCTGAATCTCCTTAGCTTTTTCCCTCCCTGTGCAGCTCTCATTTTTTTCTGAGTCTCTGTTTTGGAGCAGTATTTTTCCTATGAGTGACACCACACAAAGCTTGCACTTGGAGATCTCTTACATGGGGAAAGCCTCAGTATTAAGAGAATTAACCCTTGGAGATTCCTTAGAAGGAACAGAATTTAGGGGTAAAGTCTAATTTTCTTAGTTGATGGGCTTCCTGAACATCTTTGTTCAAATTCTTACCAGTCTTCAGTGAGAGTGGAAATGGCATTTTTGACTCTCTTTTCCACCCTGTGGAAGCCATCAATCAGTTAAGTCATTTGGCCAGCTTGTGATCCAATAATTAATGAAGGCTTGGTGATGTGTTCTGACTGATGGTGCATGATTTTAGTGTATGTACATGCCTACAGCACATAAGTCCTTGTTTCTTTTGTAGGCTAAAGTTGTGTGTGTGTGTTCCTCTTCCCCTTAGGTTAGCCCATCCAGAGGTTACATACCCTGGTGGAGCCACACCATCCACAAACAATCCAGATTTTGTGGAAGATCTCTCCCAAGTCCAGCTGCTCCAGAATGAATCTTCAAATACAGTAGACAATAGTGAACAGCGGCATGAGGAGGAGGTGAGCTGACACAGCTGATCATGCGGTCCCTCTCGCTGCTCTCTCAGGAGTTCATAAACAAGGAACTCCATTTCAGGGGCATCTCTGGGCACATTTCTAATTTATCTCAAGGACCGTCTTTCCCAACCAGCACTCCCAGATGTTCCTTTGGCCTTCTTGCCATTCTCCTCTCCCCGAAATCCTTCATCACACACTGCCAGAAGACTCTTTTGCGTCATTCTAGCCATGGCATTCCTGGGCTCACAGCTTGGCACTGGCCTGCTGGCTAGCCTTAAGACTTCTTGGCCTCAAATTCAAAGCTACTGGAGTTTCGTCTCTGTTGTACTATAATGTGTCTGCTCTATCTGAGCGCCAAACTTAAGTATTCTGTTCCCTCCACAAAACCCAAAATTTCTATTCTGTTTTTTTTTTTTCTTTGTTCTGTTTTCTAGGTCCAGAATGAACTGCTTTTATGATACAGAAGTTTATTGAATTTTGACTGTCCCTTTAAAGCCTGTCTAAATCACTACCCCTGATGTGAAGTCTTTCTTGGTACTTCTTGATGCTAATTACTTGGGTCTTGCTTTAACCCTCTGCAGATGTTAAATATTATGATTACCTGTATATGTATCTTATCCCCTCCTAGATGGTAAGGCTCAGGAGGGTAGAGTCCATTATTTATTCTCTTCTGGTGTCTTAATCAGTTGGTAATCATTTGATTTTCCTTGTAGCCATTTGCCATTTAGAACAAAAAGTGGGGCAATATGGGATATTTAGGAATATTACCCTGGCTTATGTCAATTTGCCATGCCCTTTTCAGCGGCCACACCTAGGTATACCTATCTCAGCAGGTGGCCTAAACCAGATCGAGGGAAAGTGACAGACCTCGAGCCAGTTATTGAGTTAGGGGGTTGTCTACTCACAGTGTGTGAATGGACCCCCAGTGGAATGGACAGATCAAAGCAGTGTGTTCCTGCAGCATGAAAGTAGCTGAAACAGGAGCTGTGGAGTGCTTAGAGCTGTGTCAGATGTTGAAGACACCAGGTCACTCACTGTATCCTCTGCCATCAGTGGTTGTCCTGACTTTTGCCTTGCCACTGGACTTCAGTGATTGAAAGATAGAGTGAGGCTGACGACCTTGAATGCACTTGTCAAGACTTCACCTTTTGATGTCCGTGGTTCTTTTCAAATATGAAGGATAAACAGCCAAAACATGGGCATTATGTGATTGGCACAAAGGCTAGCAACTTATTTCTAAGGAAATATTTGGTCACTGTTTTCTTTATTTTCTTATCAAAGCTAATTGTATCAGCCCCCTATTTTTTACCTTAGTTGTCAATATTGGGTTTTGCTCATTGTCATCTTAATAACTCTTGAGGTTTTAGTGAATATTATTTCATGTTAAACTAAGCCAGGGCAAGCCCTTACTGGCACTAAAGTAACACGATTCTTTCTGCGGACCCCGGCATTGTGGGCCTCAGCTGCAGTAACTCCCATCTCTATTCTTTGCAGCTGTGCCTGTGATTAAGAGTCTGTGAGATCTGTAGTGTGCTGTTAAGTCTGGGATCTTCTTCCCCTACGGGAGTGTGTGAAAAGGACAGAATCATGATCACAGTCCTCGGGTGTGCCTTCTGTTCCATGGCAAAGAGGAGGTGGAGACCAAGAGAAAAACTGAGAGTCTCAGTCAGAGGTGGCAGCCTGGTTTGCCATTTGCCCTGGAGCAAGAAATTTAGGCTGTCTGGCCCAGTTTGTTCTTATGAAGAGGAATTGTTTCTAGTGTATGACCTTCAAGGTCACCTCTTCTGCTTCTTGGATCCTTGGATCACTACTAGGTTCTCTTTGTTTGTAACAACTCTTAGGATGAAACAATAATCTCGAGATAAATTTAACAACTCAACATAAATGTACTTTAAAAAATGTTAAAAGAATAAACCATTAACCTTTAGAATTCTGCTTTGGCAGCTGAAGATTTGATGTTCAGGTATATAATTAAAATTATGATTCTAGGGGCCTAGAAAAATGCTGCTGTTATGGCCAATTATATGAGAAGTAAACTTATCTCTAAAGAGATTTAAGGGGGGAAAAATCACTTTTCTAGTTTATATAGTTGCTAAATCTACTTCTAATGACCCTTCCTCTTCTACCTAATGGGTAGATTCCTGGGCAATAGTTGGCTTCTTGTGGTAAATTGCTCTGTATATATTCTGATTTGCACATTTAGAGTCTCTGTGTCAGAAACCTAAACTTGAAGGGCCATACCACCAAGTATCACAATGCTAGTCTCAGTGAGTTAGGGATTAATATTCAGGTCATCTTTGAGGTAACACTCAAAAGATCCTGTTATGATGGAAAAGGATTCTGAAGAGCCTTCATCCTTTGTATCTGTGGCAGATGTGTAGGGGATAGAAAACATCTAAGGCTTTTTCTTTTGTTTTTAAAGTAGCCTCTGTTCTTTGAATCAAAGTTCTTATCCTTTCCTTTTTTTTTTTTTTTTTTTAAGCAAAGAAATAAACGAGGAGGTTGGTCCAAAGGAAGAAAGAGGAAGAAGCCACTTCGAGACAGCAATGCTCCCAAATCCCCCCTCACAGGGTATGTACGATTCATGAATGAACGTCGAGAACAACTCCGAGCAAAGCGACCTGAGGTCCCCTTTCCAGAAATCACGAGGATGCTGGGCAATGAATGGAGTAAACTACCTCCTGAGGAGAAACAGGTTATCAATTCAAATTCTTGATGCTTCCCTTGGCTTTGACTATTGCTTAAGAGAAGTAACTTTGGTGTCTTTTAGAAAGAGGCTAGAGACCAGTTTCTGCTGCTGTGGCAGGTGGGATAATTGCCAGTCACTCCAAACCTCTGTCTTCTTGGGGCACATTAGATCCCTGCTGTGCAAACTAAAACAGAGGTGCTTTCACTATGCTTCTGGATGGCTCTTCTCTGGGGCAAGCACTAACACTGCTTCCAAAGTGCTGAGTACCAAACATTGGTACTTGCCTTGCTGGACCAATCCAAATCAAATGTCTGTTTGGAGTGAGCTTTAGGAAGGATTAAAGAAACATTAGATTGGTACAGGATTGGAACGATGCTTTTGAGGAGACGAGATTACTAGAAGAATCTTTGCTTATACTTTTTAAAGTTCCCTAAAATAAACCTGTAACGGACCTTTTCTTTAAATTAACTTGAAAAATGTTATAAAGCTGAAAACAACTTGCAGTTTTTCTTTCTAAATTGCATTACTAAGTTAAAATGTAACATTCCATTAAACTACAATGCCATTTTTTACCAATAGTAATTACTTTTTTGAATTATAAAGTGGATTAAAAGTTGTTACATGTTTACCTACTCTATTTACTGTAGCAGATAGAAGTGGCTACTGTAAAAATTAAGTATCTTAAAATTGGTCTTTCAGGTTTGTATTGGATTAATCCAGAATAGGTATTATTCTAACATGGTTATTATGTTTTTGTTTTTTGTGGTGAGTTTTTTTTTTTCTTTTTCCTTTTTTGTTTGTTTTTGGCTATTGAGTAATAGATTTTACAGATGAGGAAACTGAGGCCTAGGGAAGCTAATGTCACTTTCCTAAGGTTACAGAGTAGAAAGAGGAGCTCAGACTGGCATCCAGGGCTTCCAACACAAGACCCACATTGTTCCTCAGTACCACATTGCCTCAAAAATAACCTGTTTGTTGAATTAAAAGGAAAAAAAGCAGTTGACCCAAATGTTCCAGTAAATCAATAGTTTTTGTGTAAATAATTAATGGGACAAAGGAAAAAAGAAAAAAATGTGTAAATGGAAGCAGACTCAAAGTGGTTTATTTAGGGGTCCTCAGAATGAGATCATTTTTTTTCTCCTCCTATCCTTCTATCCTCAGTGTTCCACTTCCATGGTCCTTAGAAAGCCAAATGGTATGAGGTCATCCTCTCAATGAATTGATGATACATAAACAAAACAATATTCTGTTTGTGCCCCAGTGACTGGCTAAGTGTTACCTTTACATCATTCATGTCCCCTGAGGCTTTGGATAGCCTGGACCTCAACCTGCCAGACCCAAAGAAATAATATATGCACTTGATTCTTGAATTTTGTGTGAAACTCTTCCTGAATCCATGCAGATTAAAAAGTCAGTCAGCAGCCTGAAAGCCAGTGTCTGTCTGTGTGTGTGTGTGTGTGTCTCTCTCTCTCTCTTTATGAAAACATCTAAAAGTTAAATGGCTGCGGCTCTGCTTTCAGTATTCAAGCTCCCTCTTTTCTTAATGCCTGTCCATGCCTCTTGTACATTGGGCATTTTGCATGAGCCTTCTCACAAATACTTGAATTTTCTTTTTGTAGCGTTACCTGGATGAAGCAGACCGAGATAAGGAACGTTACATGAAGGAGCTGGAACAGTATCAGAAGACGGAGGCCTACAAAGTCTTTAGTAGGAAAACTCAGGACCGACAAAAGGGCAAATCTCACCGGCAGGGTATGAAGGCCACATCCATTCTTGTTCTTTATGTCCTTGTGGGCCAAAGACTTCCCAGATTCCTCCCTAAAGTGATAACTTAACTGGCGTGGCTATCTCCTTATTTAACCTCCTCCCTTACATCCTAAATGTAACGGAAAGAAACTGCTTCAGGAATCCCTGTTGCCTCTCATAGCAACCTGAACTGTTGGGCTTGTGCTTGAAGGTCCACCATCCCATGCTGTCCTCTTTTCCTCTCACTGCAGTATATTCAGCCCCACAGAGCCCCCTATCCTACCTTCATCCTCCCCACTTCTCAAATATTCACGTCCCTCTCACCCCCACTGCCTGGCCAGCCTCAGGCCAGCAGCCCTGCTGTGTGGGCAAAGCCAGGGAGAGTATGTGGGCACGAGACCTAACCCCCAAGCCCTAGGAATTTGTCACTTAGTCATTGACCAGGATAGGTACTTAAGTCACAGAGACCCGGCACCCCTGTGAGTGAGGTGGTCCACAGGTTGTCTGGGAGTAGCGTCGGCTACACAAGCATCAGCAAAGTAAGGCTGTGGTTGTAGGGTTACCTACCTCTGTGTTATGCCATTCCCTTCCCCTTGGAAAGGTCACCTCTTCTCAGAGAGTGACTACTCTTCCTCTTCTTCTATTTCCCACCATGCCTGATAGTTGTAGAGCACACTTCCCAAAAGGCAGTGGTGGGCCAATTAGTCCTAATGTGGGGAGTGACCCTATGGGATTTGTTTGTCATCTGACAGCTTTGTGTTTGGATTTTTTACTTCAGCTGAATGTTTTCTTGTTTTCAGAAGGAGCTCGGCAGGCTTCTCACGATCATGAGGTAAAGAAGCGTCTGTCAAATCTTCTATCATAATTCTGTCTTTGGAGCATATTAAGGGTTTTTCTTTCAAGATAAATTCATTCAAAAAACATGCAGTAAGACCCTGTTGCATACAGAGGACTGTGCAGAAGCCTGAGGGATTGGAGGGAAATAAGATGTACAAAGGTGATTCTAAGACAGCATTTTGTGGGGCACATTAGAGATTTGTGAAGATAGGTGCTCCAGAGGCCTTGGAGAATAGTGATTCAGGATGGTGGGACCCAGAGAAGGCTTGGTAGAGGGAGAAGTTATTGATTGGGGTAGGTAGCTGAGGAGCTGAGAAGGGTAGGAAGCAACAGAAAGATATAAGGAACAAGTGATAGATGAACAAATGAAAGTCTAATTCATCTCCTACAACTTGACTTGTCTGGGTTGAGCTAATAAGGGGCCCTGTCTGGTCCTTCACAAGACTGAAACCTCCAACCACATTCCTTTAGCTGCTTGTCTTTTTACTACCAAAAGTGAAAAGTGATAGAAGGAAAGGGACATGATTGGAAACTGCTGGCTTGACCCTTTCTTTTCAACATTTGTTGCCTGATTCCAATTCCTTTTTTTAATAGTATTTTGTTTTTTCAAATACATGTAAAGGTTTTTCTCTCTTTCTCGTCCCCAAAACAGCAAGCAATGTGATAGAGGTTAAATATGCACAATCATTCTAAATGTATTTCTACATTTGCATGTTGTCCAAGAAAAATCAAACCAAAGTGGGAGGGAGGCAGAAGAAAGAGAAAACAAGCAAAAAGGTGAAAATACTTTGATCCATAGAGTCCATAGTTCTTTCTGCATATGATTGGCGTTTACTATCCCAAGTCTATTTGAATTGCACCATATTGTTGAAAAGACCCAAGTCTTTCTCAGTTGATCATCACATAATCTTGTTACTATATATAATGTTCTCTGTACAAATTCTGCTCACATCACTCAACTTCAGTTCGTGTAAGTTTTTCCAGGCTTTTCTAAAATTTGTTTGCTCATCATTTCTTATAGAATAATAATATTCCATTAGCTTCATATACCATTACTTATTCAATCATTCCCCAGCCGATGGACATTCACTCAGTTACCAGTTCCTTGCCACTCTACAAAGGCTTGCTACAAACATTTTTGCACATTGGGGTCCTTTTCATTTCTTATGATCTCTTTGGGATACAGACCCAATAGTGAGACTGATGGATCAAAGGATATGTACAGTTTTATAGCCTTTGTGCTTAGCTGAATCTGATTCTTTTAAAGATCTTCTGCATGGGAAGGCAGAAAACATCTAGTCCCTAATTAAAACAACAAAAATAATAACTGGGTACTCCTAGATCAACATATATGAGTAAGAAACAAAAGATCAAATGGGAGGGGAGGATCCATGAGATCATGTATATACCTTGAAAGGAATTGGAGAGAAATATTGAGAAGTCACAAAATAAATTAATTACAACAACTGTAAAGAATTTCAAAATTCATGTAGCTTAATGGTTCCCAACATTTTTGAGTCTGATGATCCATTTTTAAAGTAAAAACTTTAGGGAGACCCCTTGAAATCACTTGTGGCTTTTGCTTGTGACATTATTGACCACATTTGGGGAGCCTGTGATTGAGTCTGAGCACCTTGACAGGTCTGTGACCTATGTGTGTTAGTGCCCTTGTTTTTGTCTGCTACTCCATAATATCTGCAGTCAACATGTCACTCCCTTTGCTCCCTTCTGAGATTGGGTTCAAGAATTTCTGAAACAAAATGTTCATTGTCCTAAACTGTTACATTGGACCTCCCTTTGCATATGTGTTGGCTTCTGCAAGTGTTTTACCATGTCATTAAGTTGGTGGTGTTCACCATGTTTGGTTAAAGGCCTTTCTGGGGCAGACAGACTAAAAGGAATGAGGCATGAATTCTCAGTTGAAGAAATAACAGCTGATTACTTAATTTCATTCAGTAAACATTGATTAAACATCTCCTTTATGCAAGATGTGGTAACAGCATGGAATAATGAGGAGAGGTGTTGGGATGGAATGGGACCTGAGTTCAAATCCTATCTCTAACCCTTCCTGGCTGTGTAGTTCGGGCATGTTGCTTATTAGCTTCTATGTTTGCCTCTGTTATGCCAGTCAGTTTCTCAGGATCTGTCTAGCAAGTTGTAGCTACATTTTGATTTGTGTTGGTGATGGGAATTTCCTCATATTTGAGAACTCACAGGTCCATTAAGCATTCACATGGGGAAGGCACAGTGCTAAATGAGATTATACTATTCCTTCTCTCAAGAAATTTACTTATCAACTGGAAAAGAGGCAATATCTTAGATAAATTTAATACAAGTTTCAGTACAAATGGATAAAAGTAACACAAAGTCCTGTCAGACACTTCTTTAAACTTCCTTCCTACAAGAGATTTGAGTAGGCATGCAGGATCACATGTAATGTGTAGAAGAAAAGTTACAGTTTAACAGTTATAGGAAGAAGAAAGTGTGAGCTCCAGCCGGAACAAAAACAGGACAAGTCATATCATCAAAGGTTGGCTGCAGCCCAACCAGAAAGGTCCAGCCAGTGAGGAGGAAAATCTGGAGCACAAAGTGGAACCCACATTTAACTTTCCTGGCATGGACCTTTCACATCTCTCCTCTTGCCTCCTTTCCTCTGATACTGCCTTCTCCTTGGTGCATGAATGCCTTCTTCCTCTCATCCCCATGTGATTCCCTGTACTCAGCTTAGAGTCCTCATCCTAAAGTAGCATCCTCTTCATGATCAAGATAGGAAATTCTTTCTCTGGCACTTTAGCCGCTTCACTTCCTAACACTTTATTGCCTGCCATGTGCTCCACAACCCTGACAGCCTCCTGATCATTCCTTGCATGAAAAGCTCTCCCTCTCCCAGTTTGATGCCTTTTCATTGGCTGCCCCACCCATGTCTGCAATATTCTTTCTCCTCGATGCTGCCTCTTGGAGCTCCTCACCTAGCTTCAGGTTTCAGATACCTTATTTTCTGAAAGAACCCTTCTCCAATCCTTCTCAATGCTGACACCTCCATATGAGAATATTTCCAGTTTTATCATGTCTATGTATTGTAAGTGCATATTTATATGTTGTTTTCCCCATTAGATGAAGCTCCTTTGGAGCAAGCTGTCTTTTACCTCTCTTGGCATGCTTGCTACATAGTGGGATACTAAATAAATACTATTCAGGTGACTCAAAACCAAGAAGACCTGAGCAAATCTCTTCATCTCTTGGTGTTATGGACAGCTCATTGAGACATCTTAAGTTCTAGAGAAGGTGTCAACTTGTATCAGAAGAACTTTCTCCACTGTGGAGTTTCCTATACCCAAAAAATCAGTTTCCATCTCTGTTCTTCTGCTTGACTCCTGAGAATCCTGAGTCTTTTTACATATTTGTATCTAGTCCTTTGAAATACTTGCAAGTTAGCCTAAATGATTGTGAGGCCTTTTCCAACTCTAATATTCCAACTGCCAGAGTAGCACTTATTTTAGCTTTTCAGAATCTGAACAGAAGTAGAGCACAGATTTTTTTATATGGGAAAAAGTTTGTATATAAGTTTGATTTGAAATAATAGCCTATGTTTAACCAGTATGAAGTTTCTGATATAATTATGTTTCAGATACAATGGCTATTTCAGGTTTTTTCTTTTTTTAAAGTCAAGAAAATTTTTCTTGAGAGCAGTGGTGTACTTATAAAGTTGTATTTTTTAAAACTCAAGTCTGTATCAATGACCTTCAAAAGTTATGGAAAAATTATTCAAATTCACAGGTCTGTCTGTTCTTTAAAAACGATTCCCTCATATGTTTTGTGAGAATTGTAAATCCTGGTAACTATCACTATTTTATTCATCCTATGAATTTCATGTAAATGCAATTATATATAGCTTCTAATACTCTTAATTGTACATGATGAACTGCTATGAATTTTATTTTTATTTGGAGATTTCATGTTCTTCATATTTTAAATTTAATAATGTTGACGACCTTTACTGTTGACAAAGAATAATTTTGTAATTGCTTATTTTTCTCTCTTTTTGTTCTTTTTATTAACTTACATACCAATTTTTTGCTTTTCTGAGAACTTCAGTATCAAGAATACTTGATTCTCTGTATAGGCTTCCTGCTAATCACAACCTAAGAGAGCTGAACAGGAACCAGAAATAATGATTCTTGGTGAGCCTCTATCACCACATGGTTTGTTTTGATGGTCACTCCTAACATTAGTCTGTGCTTGACCTATAACAGTTGAAAAGGTGAAGGTTTGATTGAGTCATAGACTCAATCTTGGATTGAGCAATTTAGCCAAGAGAGAGGAAGTGACTTTCCAGAATCTCACAACTGTTAACAGCAGAACTTGGAGGAACAACCTAGTCTCCATATTTGTGATTCTGTTGAATTATTTAATTTCAGATTTGGAGGGACAGAGATTTAATCTAATCCATACATAAACAGGAATCCCTTCTACAAGATTTATAATAAATAATTAACCAGCCTTCTCATGAATTCTACTTGTGACCCTCAAAGGCAACCCATTTTGCTTTGGGACAGCCCTAATTCCTAGGAAGTTTTTTCCTTATATTAAGACAATATCTTTACCCTTCTGTGTAACTTGTGGTTGCTGCTAGTTCTGCCCTCCTGACCCAAGCAGAAAAAAATCTAAATTTTCTATCTGATGTTCCTTCAAATTCTAGAAGGCAGCTGTCATATTTCCTAACAACTCCATCCTCTTAATGAATCAACATATGGCTCTTCAGTCCTTCTATCATCCTAATATTCTTCTGCATACTTGTCAGGTTGTCATTGACCTTCATATAATGTGGCTTTTTGAACTGAATCTCCATGGCAGAGTTTAGTGGGACTAGCACTTCTCTCATTCAGGAACAATGCCTCTCTTTAATAGTTTGTATGATTCACCCAGTCTGGTAAGATAAAGGGTGCCTGAAAGGTACACTAGTGAGTTCACCCAGTCGTGAATCCATTCATTGTCATTTGGTGGGAGGATGGGGCCATTAAGAAGCTTGTTATGAAGCTCGATAATAGACCTTGGGTTCTTAAAGTGCCATCACTGAGGTGCAGACCAGAGAGACCGGTGTAGCGGAACCAAAGGAGCCTTTACCCAAGAGCCATGCTGCCCAGTGGTGGGCTGCACACTCTAGCTCGAGTATGCCTTTAAAGCATGCCTCATGGAAGTCTGGCCATGGGCTTTAGTGACAGCAAAGCATACAGCTCCCAAAGACCTTTGTTGTGTTCTCCTTCCACATGATTCAGGATGAAAACCTAAGGCCGGAGGTGTTCTGGCTGCTCTCAGATTAAATGCCAGCCTGGAAGACCCAGGAGTCCTATAGGGTTACTCCCTGAAAGTGTCATCTCCTGTGAAGGCCAACATAGAAACAATAATTTTTGTTTCTCCTTTAATTTATGAGAAATGACAAAATGACACTCAGCCTGAACAAATTAGGCCTTTTCAATGAAGAGGTAATCAGATCCGTATGATTTTAATCCCTGGAGCAATCCTAGAGCAGCTTAAGTACATCCAAGCCCCCAAGAGGATCCTCTCCATGCCGGGTAATGTACTCAGTAATGGAAGAGTGCTGATGGCTTTCATTACCGCTCTTCCGTTAAGTAGAATTTCTCTGTTGCCTTTTAGAGACTGAACAGTTTCACTTAATTGCTTTAATGTTTCTTATTTTGTACTTCAAGAATCTGGATCAAGGGACAGTATGAATACATCTGCGCCATAGTGTCCCCTGCCCTTGGATAGTTGTCACCCCATACCAGGCTTTTATCAGTGAGGAAAGCCAAGTACCTCCCTCCCTTACAGCTGTAACGCATATGCTCCAGACAAGGGGAAACAGGCCTGTCTTCCCTCTGAGAACTAGTATCCAGTGGTAACAGGGAGTACCTTCAGGAAAGAGACACCTAAAGCTATCTATGAGGACTAAGGTGGGACATTGACCCAGAAGGGGCATTCATAGAACAGGAAGAAATGGGTGTGACTGTTTGAGGCAAACTGCAGTGATGAGGTTTTCTGTCTTAACAGATGGCCACATCCTTGGTACTTTATAGTCCCATCTGATTCATATTTTAGAAACTGTGTACTTTGAGGGATTTTTTGTAGTGACTCACAGCCGAGTTTGGGCAGCAAGAAAGGCGAGGTTTGGAAGAGCCACCGGCACGTGGCCTCTGGCCTTCTCAGCATCATTCTCTATACCTTCACCAGTGCTTCAGCCAAAGGTGTTTAGTTAACTGAGGTTCAGGATACTCTGGATTAACATGGGCTCTTGGTGGTAAGAGTTGGGAACCAATTTTAGGAACGGTAACTTTATTTTTGAAAAATAGAGGATAATCTTAGCATCAATTAAATACATACGCATTGGCAGTTGACCTAGGAAAACAGTTCAAGTCCCATGCAGCCAGCTGTGTCATTTGGCCTGCTGCCAAAGGGCAGACCGTTCACCCTGACCAGCAGGGCGGGCATTCTGCTACTTTGATCCCCTCCTTTGCAGGCTCCTCTCTCCCCAGCTTTTCTACCAGGCATCATATCTCACTGGTGCTGAAGTGCATGACACTGTAGAAGTGAGGGGCACCAGTGCTTTAACTAGTGGGGTACTTTTTTCTGGCCTGTATGCTATGGAGGTTTCAGAGTCAGGCTGTTTCAGCACTCTGCTCTTCTCACTTTTTTAAAGCAATCTGTTGACTTCTTCTGGGGAGGGGAGGTATCAAAAAACAAAGTTTTCAAAGGACTTTTTCTTCATGAATATATGTGTGTATGTGAGTGTGTGTGTGTGTGTGTGTGTGTATTCTTAATGATTTGCACTTAAAATTCATTGCCTGAATCACCCCTAGAAGTCTTCCTAAACTATTTGCTTTAAAATTGCTCTCTAAGAAGTATTAGAAAGCATTGCTGGGATCTTTGATGAGTCCAGTTGGTTTATTAGGTTACCATCTTTGTTATTTCCTCATCTTTGGCTCTCTTGTTTTTAAAGACTATTTTAAATATCTCTCTACTCTTCACCTAAGCAGCCTCAGACAGTCCCCCAGCTTTAACCTCACCTCCTTTACAGATGGCTCCCAAACCTCCCTTTCAAGCTGCATCTACTACTTCTCTCCCCTGATCTTCCCTGCATTCCATCAGACTCATCTTGTATATTATTTAGCTTATTCTTTTTCTCCTAAACCTTCTCTTCTGATTTAACTGTTTCTGTCCATTCATTCTCCTCTCCTCATAATCAGTAGCCCAAACTGAACTACCTTCTGTCTCTTGACCAAGCCCAGGCTTTTTCTTTAATCCTGCGATTCTTTGTGCCTTAACTATTCTCCCCACCTTGATAAGTTCATGGCTGTTTTCTGAAGTCCAACTCAGTATCCCATGAAGCCTTTTCCTAATCCTCACATCTCCAATAGTCTTCTCTCCAGTAGTCTTCTTCACTAATCACCCTTTGGGGAGGAACCTCTTTAATGTCCATAACTATGAAATGTCTTATATTATAGCTCTTTCTATTGGTGTTTCAATTCCCCTATTGGATTACCAGCTTTTTGAGAACATGGACTACATTTGTCTTCTCCTTCTCTACCCTGTTAATGAGCACAATGCCTTGCCTATAAGGAATTGAGTTTAATAAGATTGAAATGTATTTCTTGCAAAGAGGTTGGAATGAAAACAAAAAGTGCCCAAAGTTAGATGGGAACGCTATGGGGGAGGGCACATTCTTAGAAGTCAATGGTTCTCTGTAAAGTACTGTGATTTGTAGCATAATAGGCAAATCCTATTTAATGTGCCTTTTTACTTTGTAGAATTAGAGTAGGTATTCAGCTCAGGGAGAGAAGGTTTTTACACAACCTTCAAAAGCAACTGAAAAGTCATGTTTAAATTCCCTTTTTTCTTAGTATCATCTCTTTTAGAACATTTCATTATTAATGTTGCAGAGCAAAAAGCTTAGAAATGGCTTCTATATTCTCACCTCTTTATTGGGGAAATACATATTCAGATTTGTCTTAAGGTTTATTATTTTATGGTTGAGCATCTTAGAGGACTGAATTTAAAGTATCCAAGCCATCATGTAAGTCCAATTCGGGTTTCTTTTTAAAAAACAAATCTTAATACCCTTCTATTATTGAGATCATTGTTTTGTCAGACTCAGTTTCCTCTCTTTGTGGCCCCAAGGCATTGGCTCTTCAGATGATCCCTGTTTCTGCTGTTGTTTTTTTAGGGAAGAGGTTGTTCACTCAGGACCATTTTGTTGGCAAACCTTTTTTATTTTACTTAGCTGTTGCTAAGAATTAACTGAATTTTATTCTTTCTCCATCTTTGATCCACAGAAGGAAGTAGATGTGAAAGAAAGGTCTGTTTTTGACATCCCTATATTCACAGAAGAATTCCTCAACCACAGTAAAGGTAATTGCTTTGGCTTCCTGGCACTTGATTCCTTGTTTCTGTGATTGGACAGATGGCCTGAATATATAGCAGGGAACTCCCCATGGCCCCATGGGGCCTCCAAAGCAGTGCTAGTAAGCAGCTTCTTCTCTGTCCCCCCCCCAACTTTTCCCTTTCAGGGGTGACAGATGAAAGCAAGGTTTGTGCTCTGAGAGATGTTTGAGTCTGAGACAAAGGGAATAATAAAACAAGCACCACAAAGTTTTGATGGACATTTAGCAGTAATTTTGTTCTCCTGCACAGTGATTCCCATTTCAGGAATTCAGATAACTATGACCCAGACTTCTATTCCATGGTCAAAATTATTTTCTAGATTTGCGCTTAATAACAACAGGGCTAATGAAATAAAGTCAACACATATTAATTCAAATCTGTTTTGTAAGAGTTAGGAAAGTCACCCCTGACTCCTCAAAGATTACACCTCCTCTCCTTCTCTTTTTCTGGGATTGTGTCCTGGGTGTCGTCAGCTCGAGAAGCAGAGTTGCGGCAGCTGCGTAAATCTAACATGGAGTTTGAAGAAAGGAACGCAGCTCTCCAGAAGCATGTGGAGAGTATGCGCACAGCTGTGGAGAAGCTGGAGGTGGATGTGCTCCAGGAGCGGAGCCGAAACACCATCCTGCAGCAGCACCTGGAGACTTTGCGACAGGCCCTGACCAGCAGCTTCGCAGGAGTGCCGCTACCTGGTGAGAACAACCTAGCCATTTCTGGGAGACACTGGGTATCACTGGTAAATTTTCCTTGGATTCTTAGTAGAGATCTGCCAAGAAAAAAGTGAGTGAAAGAAGGGAGAAAAGAAAAAAATTACCTTCAGCTCAGGCCTTGTAATTTTGAACTATATTCATCCATTAGTTCTTCCATAATTGTATCCCTTTTTCTGAACTTTGGGATCTACAAAGTATTCTGGGTTGGACACTGTGACTTCTGAGTTGGTCATTTCTTAGCATTATTTTGATTCAGGGATAATTGCTTATTTCTCAGCCCCTCTCCTGTGTTCTTCGGTCACATGGAGAGGCTCATGGTAATGCTGGCCACGTCAGAAGTACTTGCTGTTGTTGCCTTTACTTGAAATATGGAGGGAATTGGTGAGTTGCATTTTTTTCCCATCTTGCTCTCGTTTTCTCCCAACTTCAGGAAGTGGAGAGACCCCCACTGTGGATACAATTGACTCATACATGAACAGACTACACAGTATTATTCTAGCTAATCCCCAGGACAATGAAAACTTCATAGCCACGGTTCGAGAGGTTGTGAACAGGCTTGATCGCTAGTGACCGGTAAGTATTCTCTTGTAGCGTCAGCCCCACATTACCAAATGGAAATCTATTGGTAAGAGAAATGGACGCCCTGTGAGCAGTGCTCTCCAGAGAGAGGAAGCCACTGACTGGAGGGAGGGGTCAAAGCTGCTGCTTGCATTTTTTTTTTCATGAGGGTATAGTGTCCAGTCTGTAAGAAAACTTTGTTGCATCCATTGTCTGAACCTTTTTGTGCAGTTGGAATATGTTGATACTTTGGTTTTTAAAATGGAACCTCATCCCAGCTGAGGGGATTAGAGGGCTGGCTGGATGTCAGAAGGCCCAAGGGAGGCCTGCTACAAGGATCCCAGATCTGAGGATTAGTGGGATTGGATTTGAAGGTACTTGGCAAAATCCAGAAAGTCTGAGGTATTACTAATGCAGGGCAATGAGGTGGTGCAGTGGATAGAGTAGTGGGACTAGAGTCAGGAAGACCTGCGTTCAAATCCAGCCTCAGACATTTCTAGCCATGCGACCCTGGACAAGTCACTTCATCCTGTGTCCCTCAGTTTCCTCATATGTAAAATGAGCTGGAGAAGGAAATAGCAAACCATGCCAGGACCTCTGCCAAGAAAACCTCAATTGGGGTCACAAAAAATTGGACATGACTGAAATGACTGAACAATGACCAGGAGTAAAGCAGCACTAATGAGGACAGCTAAGAGCAGGATGGCAGCTACTTGAGCTCGTGAGCCCTCAGGTCAACTGTGGTAGGAAGAGCCATGGGCTGGAATCCCAGGACCTGAGAGTCTGGGTCTTGCTGCCCCTGCTGCTGTCACCCTCATGGCCTCAGGCCTCTAAACTGCTCATCATTTCTCTATAAGAACTCCTGCTAATGTAGGAGGAAGAAGCCTGCAAACAGCCTGCCTCCAATCCCAACTTGCCACCCCTGGGCCATAGGCAGACTCTTTATCTGCACCCCTCCCCAAGCATCCAGGCCTTTTTCCTTCTGTAAAACATGAAGCAGCTTCAGTGATCTGTAAGGTTCCTCTTGAATCTGTGCCTCTGTTTGACAGACAGCCCCAGAAGGGGCAATACTTTGCTCAGTCCCACAGATAATAAGTCCCAGACCACAGATTTGAACCCAGGACTTTTGATTCCATTTGAGGAAACCTTGAAATCAAGGTTCACCCACTTCCTAACAGCAGAGCAAGCTTTTAGCTTGTTCCCTTATTAATATGTTCCAGATCTCCAAATACAAGAATGGGAGAATCTTGGGATCCATCTACCCACTTGGGGAATGGAATTTATGGCCTCACATCATCCCCATCAACACTAGCTAGACCAAATCAGGAGTTATACTGAAGCTTCCAGTTTGGCTCTTTGAAACCAAGGTTTGAGTCTCTATTACTTTCTTACCAGGCCTGTAGTATGTTCCATTTGCACATCTTTGTGGTCCAGCAGGGCCTGCACCCTGAATAGCCTATACTCAAGAAAGTAAGAATCCCGGCTTCTATGTCTTAACAGGGCAGTGAGTGTGGGCCAAGACAAAGGTGGGCCTGTCTGCTTTTCTGGTCAGGCCTGTAGCAGTAACCACACTGGGCAGTAGTTCTCTGCCCTCAGCCAGGCTTTGATGGGGAAAAGGACCATTGTCCTTTCAGGAAGTAGCCAGATGGAACGGACTGTTCTTGGAAGAGATGGTCTGAGCTCCCCGCAGAACCAAGAAATGGCATTATCGCCGTTGCTTATGAAGGGAACAGCTTGTAAATCCAACCTCGGGGTTTTCAGGAGCTCATCATCCTTCTCATTTTCACACAGCATTTTCAATTAGCATACTTGTGAGCTTCAAGAGAGAGAGGTGGGAGATTCTGAAAAAGGCAATAATTGATAACGCAGGCTTTCCTTGTGTCCTGGTAGGGAAATGACTGTGGGGTGGAGAAGGGGACAGGGACTAGCAACTTTTGTTTTCATGATGTTGCCAGTGTAGTGATTACCCTAGAATATGTCATCTAGAAAACCCAAAGGAGCTTAATTTTGCAAAGTATTCCCCCAGCTCCAGCCTACAAATATTTGAGATAAAAATATGAACTGTTGGGTCACTATGGATTCTTAGCCTCTGGCCATTCAGAGATGACTAAGAATAGCTTGCTCTCCTCCTACTGAGAGCTCCACCCCCAAATCTGTCAGAGGAGACAATTACAGAGACTGTGATTAATTCTATCTTGGTCTCATTATACAAATATGTATGGACAACTAAGCCTGATGTCCCCAGCATCCATGGGGCAATTAATTACTCTGACACCAGCTTGGCAGAGGCTTCACCCACTGTTAGGAGCTTGTGAGTGAAGGGAAGTTAATGGTGTGGATGAGCAGGCGAAGGAGGAGAACACCAGAGCTTCAGAGATCTTAGCCTGAGGGAGTCCCCCACTTTGGCCCATAAGGCCCAGGGAGGAAAAGTGATGGGCAGCTAATGCCCCCCCCTTTGTCAGAGGCAGAGGCAAACAGATGCCCCAATCCCCTGGCATTTAAGTCTTTTCCCTTTGACCACATGAAAGGAAAGAGGGGGAACCCTTGGACCCCAGAGAAGTCTGGATCCTCAATCATAGAAGGTTAGAAGAGGTGCCATGGAGGTACAACATGGAGTTGTTGGGTTTTTTCTTCATTTTCTTTAGTACTAAGACTGCTTCAGACGGTGGACCTGGGAGAGATAGAAGGCTTCTCAAGGGCCCTCAGAGAGCTTGCAGGCTCCTAGGAGATGAGATGCCCACACAGACAACCCCACCGGGCAGTTTGTGTGGTCAAGCATTAGAGATATTGAACAACGAAGTGGCCTTTGGGAGTTGGTTACTAACAACAAGGGCTTTGGGGAGACCATGGCTTTTTAGATGGTAGTTTCATTGGTGTGTTTTCATAATTGCACAGGATAGACATTCCCCAGCTATCAGCCTGGCCCCTCACCTGTCTGTAGCACATTCTAGCCCCCTCACCTGTCTGTAACTCGTGAAGGTGGGGAAAAGAGCATGGATCTGGGCTTTAGGAAGCCCCAAGCTTGAATCCTTCAGACATAATATATGCAGTATGTAGGGAAAGGTCACAAGGGCCAACATCCACACCCAGGTCTCCTGCCTTCAAGCTAGTGCTCTTTCTCTCATGAGGCTCTGCCTTGCCTCGCCTAAGTAGTGTGCTGAAGGCAGTGGGCTTAGGAAGGGGAATCCTGCTGATGAGTCATTTTTAGGAACTTAGCCAGAATGATAAATTGCCTGATTTCAGACAAGTGGAATGGTTAAATATTTTGTTGCCCATTCAATACATGCCCATTGAGTAGTATATGTGATTTTATTTTTATTGTAGTGCATATTCATGTGAAGTTTTACCCAGTACTTATTTTAGAAATTTCTCTATATTCAGACATAAGGTACATTTATAGTTGGAGAAAATTGGAGTTGTGTAGACCACAGATTCCTTGGACTGAGATGCCATCCTAATTTTAGATCCCTGGCCCCAGTCCCTGTGGGCAGCTTTTCTGTCATCATAGGTGACCTCAGGCTGACCCTTCAGTGTCCCCACTGCCCTTGTGCAAAGGTAAGGTCACACCACACTTAGAAATACTTCCACAAATACCTTGACACAAGTTACCTTTGGCTTAGCCAGCCCTGGAGTCTAGTTCAGCCTTGCCCTTTCCTACTTACTTTCCCAGAAAAACAAGAAGCCAGCATTTTAGGCACACAGCCCTACTTCTTCCCGAGAGATGTTCACTCTTTTCCTGTTTTCCTTGGCTTTGTCCACAGGTGCTTTGGCTCCAAGACGTTCTGCAAGTGATTCTGCTTGTGAGGAATGAGAAGCCATGATGGAAACAGACTGCCTGGGGGTGGAAGGGATCTGTGCATGCATTCCAGCTCCCTCACCCCTGGAAAGCATTGGAGCACCTCGAGGTGTGTCTGGATGCCCTTTCCACTCGTTTTTCTGAGGTTCTGAGAGTGCCCCGGGACTCTCAGGGCCTCAGCTTCGTCTCATTTCAGTTTTTGTTGCAGAGAAAAGGCAAGATTCCTCCTGGGGCCACACGAAGGGGCTTTTCTTGGCCTGAGGGCCCCTCCTGTCACTTGTTTTAAGCTTCCATCACCATGGACAGTTCCCCCCCCCCCCCCCTTACCAGTCAGCAGTGCCCCATGAGAGCTTCTCCTCTTCCATGTTATCCTGCTGCAACGTGGAAGCTCTGTGTTCCTTCATCAGGGCCCTTTCTGTGTACTGACTGGAGTTGGTTGGTCACTTGTCCTGCTTCTGGCCCATATGAATCATGGTTTCCTGGGCTGCAATGCTCCAAGGTCAGCAGGACTTCTGTTCCTCTCTTTTTAGGGGAGCACTGTGAGCAATAGCAAGAAAGCACTCATCTTTCCTATTTGGCGCATTGAAAGTTGTCAGCAGTTGATCTTGCATGGAAAGTGAGAAGTTGCTGTTCCTTTCATTTGTGCTGATTCATGGACTCAGCTGGGAGACTTCTCATTTACAGAGAGAATCTCTCCTTATTCAGCATAGACTCTCATTCTGACAAATGTATGGAAAAGGTTCCCTGGCCTTTATCTTCCATCTGTAGCCTTTAGAAAAGCAAATTGAGACAGAAGGGGCAGTCTCTTGTTCTCTCCCCACCTTGATTTGTTTTTTAGCTGCAGGGGCAGCCAGATAAAGTTTTCCACCTGCTTACCTCAGTCACTCACGGAAGCACAAGCAGCCACTCTCCTACATGGCATTCAAGGAATCGGGCACTTGTCAAGAACTGCCGTGCGGTGCCCTTGGATCTCGGTGTTCCACTAGCTGGTCTTTCCAGTGTGTCCTTTACCTGTTGGTTTTTGATCTCTTGAGGAAAAAAAGAGATGCCCCCTCACCCCACCCCAGCACACACTCCCTTATATTTTTTATTTGTATGGCATTAAGATTCTTCATTGTGGCTTGAAAAAGACTACCACCAAGCAGCTTAGCCTTTGTGTTCTGTTGTCTGTTGTCTAAGGACCAACCTAGATTGCCATGGAGTGGTCCATGAGCCAGCCACTAATTGGTGAGTACTTTGAGTGAGGTAACTCCATTAAAGAATTATGTGGGAGCATTCTCACTGTTACCATTCACATAAGCCAGCCCTGCCGTGATAGAAAGCGGAAGTCCGTCATGGCCTAGTTTCATCAAGAAAATATTAACCAGCTTTTGAATTCTGTGACAAGTAACTAATTGCTTCTTTCCTTCCATCATCTGGCCCCTCCTCCCTATATCTTTGATCCCACTGTTGATGGCCTTGGTCCCATGCATGCCTCATGTTTATAAAGTATTAATAAGTAAGAGATTGTCTCCAGGGGGATGACAGACTTCATTAGAGCTTTGAGCTTTCAATCGGGTACTTGGTCTCCGCTCCTCTGGCCTCCAGGCAATATCCCTCTTGGGACCCCCACTCTCTTCTCTTCCTTTCCTCCCAGCTTTCATTGTTGTGAAACTTCCCTGGCAGTACTTTGTGACCCAGAACAACTGTAACTTCAGGGCAGAGTTGATCTTTGCCCCAACCATAGATAGGGTTTGGGCATGACAGTGACGTGAATCGTCTTCAGAATCAGTGATACCGAAATCTTACACATAGGGGTGCACACACATGCAGTTACACACCCAGCCAACTCTGAAGCTTCACTTGACTGGTTCATGTGGCCTGTCAGGTGCTTTGGAGCTCCATGAGGTGACGGCAGAGTTTGATCCCTGGTCCTGTCTCCCACTGATACAGACATAACTTCTTTTATTAGGGAAAAAATATTATTTTTGTCTTATTTTTTTCTTGTCATAATGAATTTTTACTTTCTCCATGTTAGACATTTTTCCCCATTGTTTAAAAAAAAAAAACAAAAAAAAAAAACTCCCGGGAGAGGCAGCTCTGGAGGGCAGAGAATCAAACAAAAGGTGTTTTCTGAAGTGGAGAGAAAAAGTCACATGTTGTCCCTGTGTCTGAAGTGGTTGAAATGCCAAGTTTTCCGTACAAGTGTCTTTGTAATTAAGCTTCTAGATTTTCTTTGTTTGATTCATTAGAAGTTGATGTACTTGCTTGACATTTGTTTCATTAAAACTTTTCAACAGTGAATACATTTTGATTCCATCTTAACTGCATTTTAATGAGTGAAATCCTACCAGTGTTGCCTTTTGTCTGAGACTTTGTCAACTCTACATTAATCGCATTCAAAATCAGTAACACTGTGGTTTTATCAAATCTTTATTCAAAGTATGTCTTAACGTGTTGGTGAATTGTGTTTTTAAATACATAATAATGACATGATAAGTTATAATTCATTTTAATGTAGTAGTAATATTCTGAAGTTAAGGTTGAAAAATGAATTCTGCTACTTGTAAAGTCAATTCCCATAATCAAAGTTCTTTTGAAACCTGAAGGAGAGAATGTTTCAGACACCTGTTTCCTTGAAAGTACCAAACTAAATGGACTATCTTTGAGTAATTGGTGGCAGCTTTCACATATATATTCTTAAAAGTCCTGAGAATAGAGACCTAGATGCTAATCATAGGTTCTTTTTTCCAGTATGCAGTATGTGGCCTTTTATTTTCTGCTAACTCAACCTTATAATAGAAAGAAACATGGGATAGTGGGAAAAGAATATGGTTTGGGACAGGACAACCTGGGTTCTATTCTGGAGTCTGTTAGTCATTTGGTCTCTCTAGATCTCCGTTTCCTCATTTGACACATGAGAATCTGTTGCCAGCTATAAATCCTGTGGTCCCTGTGGAGGTGACATTGAGTATGTCTTAAGATTGGTCACCAGCCCAGTTCCAAACCTGTTTGCTTGTTGATTGCTGGCAAGCTCAGAATGCCCCCACACACCTGCACAGATAGCTAACAAATAGTCTTTGTGTGGCATTGCTTTCCAAAAACCATGAGGAGTTCATCATTCAAGGCAGAAGGCCAGCTTCCTTCTGAGGTGGTGTTTCCAGCCACCCATCAACAGCTGGTGGCCAGTAATGTTTGGTTTAAAATCAACACAAACAAGCAGTAACATTTCCGCCAGTTGTTCCCCCTTTTTCCTTAACTACTCTGCAGCTGTTGAATTAGAAAACTGTGATAATGCTTCTCCCTGGATGGGGGAGATTGGGATAGCTTTGCGACTTCCTATTCCTGAAGCCGGATTTCCTGTCAAAAAGGGAGGGGATTTTAATCTGAGTGGTGGTTTTGTGTGTTGTTTGTTGTTTGTTTTTTTTTAATGAACCTACTCTGATAAACCATTTAGCCATGAAAGTTAATGTGTCATGCCTTAAAGACACCACAAAGAGGCCACTGAGAACCAGAAAAGTCAAATAACGACCCTTCACGTATTTCCCTTTCGTTCATCTTTTATTTTTGGTTTACGTGGAATTTGTGTCTGTTTTCCTTGAACATTTGCTGAGAGTAGACATTTCAGCCTCATTAATGCAGCAGTTCTGTAGTGATGGAGGATTGTCAAAAGTGGTGGCCATAGCTAAGAAGGGAGATTGGAAGTCCCGCTCAGCACATGATGCCTTCCTGGTATAGGCAATGAACAGAATTCACCTTTTTTCTGTGTGAATGTAAAAGTGTGGTATTAAGTATCCAAATGCTGGGCATTCTAAATCTAGAGAGGAAAAAACACAAGCAAAAATGAGACTACCCCCAAGTGTCTCACACACAAGAGAATCCAACTCCTGCTGTCACAGAGCTCAAGGCAGAATGTTGTGTAAATGGGTAGGTGTTGCTAAGCTTCAAAGGCATTACTGAAGTGGTTGGACTTGAATCTTGAACTACTAATCCAACTTTGAGGCGGGGAACACATTTGGAGGAGTTGATCACTGTCCTAGGAGGTGACCTAAATGAAGAGGAAGCCTGGAATTGTGGCAGGAACAGTGCTCTTGGACTTAGGACCCTGGGTCCTAGTCCTGGCCTAGCCACTGAAGAAGTGCCCACCGATTTCCATCTCTTCATCTGCCTTATCCTTCTTTGGATGTCTCGAAAAGAAAATCTTCTAAGAATGACCAGCATCATAGAGGGAAGAGAGCACTTTGACATGAATGAAAGTCAGTGTGGCCCCCTCCAGCCTTGGTGGAAGGAAGTTCTGTCTGGTCTCTTCTAGCACTGTATGCTAAGTCACCAGACCTCCCGGTGCCCCTAGATTTCTACTGCTGCAAGGTAGGAGCTGAAACAACATTGGTAGAGGAAGCGCTTTCATCCTGGGAAGTTAACTAAGCCAATAAAAACACAGGATGGCAATAGCTCATGCTTATACCACACCGTGACGGTTCCCAAAGCCCTAGGACCATGCGCTGATCTCCAAAGGGATAGATCTCTGAAATCTCAGGCTAGTCACCAAACTATAAAATCAAGTCAGACCCCGAGGACTCTCAAAATCTACTTCTTAACCAACAGTTGCCACAGAGCAACAGACTGCATTTGGGTGTATGTCTTAAGTACTTCAGAAATCTTGGGACAACTCAAAGGAAGCTGATGCTAAGGAAATTTGGCTGAGAATGTGTTTGGAATCACACAGTAAAGAGGAAAAGCAACTATGCAGCCCAGCCCAGCCTAAAGGGTTTGCAGAGTCAGCACACGGTTTCCTGCCAAGGATGCCTCTTACTGCTGTCTTCAAGGAGGAAGAGAGATGAAAAGCAGGCTTGATCCTGGCAGTGATGGGTAAAGAGATAGCACTTTTCTTGGACTTGCTAAGATGGAAGGGAAAAGGAAGGGACAATATACCAAAAAGGAATTTTTTATTTTATTTTTTTTTTTAATCTCACTTTAAGAACATTTTGTAAGGACTAAAGTGTTTCCTGGGTAATTAGCTTGTCCCCAATCTGAGACAATTTAGCATTAGTGGAAGTACTACTTGAATTCAGTCAGAAATTACTTAATTTCTTTAACATCAGTTATCTTAATTTCCTCATGGAAAATGGGCACCCAGGGTACATCATCACTAAACTTCCTTCCAGACTTCACTTTTATGATTCTTTTCCAGAGAGAGATTATCACACCTTCCTCTTTAGTTCTCAGGTTCCTTATAATACCAACTCCCCATCCTCAGAGAAAGATAAAAAGAGGAAAAGTCACAGAGCCCATGTGACAGGAAGCAATAATTCAATGCTTTCCTGTATCCCTGATCTCTGGGCAATGAGGTAGCATGGTGGGTAGAGTGCCTGGCCTACATTCTGGAAGAGCATGAACACAGATAGCTTAATGGTCCTAGTAAAGCACTCCAGCACCTTTGCCAAGAAAACTCTAAATGGGTTCAACAGAGTTGGACACAACTGAACAGCAAAAACCTATGATCTATATGTGGGTCCTCCTCCTAAACTTTTTAAAAATTAAATTTAATTCATTATGCCAACTCAAAGTCCTTGGGTTGATAGATGAAAAAACAAGGTCCAGAGAGGTTACTTGCCTCAGATCACACAGTTAGTAAATGGTTGGGTCCACCATTTTCTTAAGTATAGCATACCATTTCTGCTAATGAAAGAAAAACTCTAAAATCAATGAGGCAGGCTAACCTGGCTTGAGTGTTAAAGCTCAAAATATATTAAAGACAGAAATTATCAAATGGTGGAGTTGTGAATGGATCCAACCATTCTGGAGAGCAATTTGGAACTATATTCAAAAAGTTATCAAACTGTGCATACTCTGATCCAGCAGTGTTTCTACTGGGCTTATATCCCAAGGAGATCTTAAAGAAGGGAAAGGGACCCACATGTGCAAAACTGTTTGTGGCATTTGTAGTGGCCAGAAACTGAAAACTAAGTGGATGCCCATCAGCTGGAGAATGGCTGAATAAATTGTGCTATATGAATGCTATGGAATACTATTGTTTTATAATAAATGACCAGCAGGATGAATACAGAGAGCCCTTGAGAGACTGACATGAACTGATACTGAGTGAAGTGAGCAGAATAAGGAGATCATTGTACATGATAACAAGCCTATACAACAATCGATTCTGATGATCATGGCTCTCTTCAACAATGAGATGATTCAGACCAATTCCAATTGTTAAGTAATGAAGAGAATCATCTACACCCAGAGAGAGGACTGTGGGAACAAAGCATTTTCTCACACTGTTGTTTTCCTGCATTTTGTTTTCTTTTTCTCAGTTTTTCTTCCTTGATCTGATTTTTCTTACGCAACAAGGTAACTGTATAAATTATAATTATATTGGATCTAACATGTATTTAAACATGTTTAACATGTTTTAGACTACCTGCCAGATAGGGGAGAGGGTGGGGGGAAGAAGGGGAAATTTTGCAACAAGAGGTTATGCAAGGGTCAGTGTTGGAAAAATTACCCATGCATATGCTTTGTAAATAAAAAGCTTTAATAAAAAAAAATTTTTTAAAGAAATTATCCAATATACCCCTTCCTAACTACTATTTATTATCTGCACCAGAGACCTTTGCAATGGTAAGTTGACAGTGCCACGGACCCTCAAACTGAAGATGATAACACTTTGTACTTGTTTTGTTACTTGATTTCCCAGCAATCAACCTACTTATTTAACCATATTTTTGTGATCCTGTACCTGATATTGTAATCTTTTTCTGGCACCTGTGTACTTTCAGTCTTGACTCCCAAACCATAGGATATCTTCATAAAGTTAACAATCCCAGGCTATTGGGATACAAACTTATTATTTGACAAAAACTGTTGGGGAAAGTGTGGCAGAAACTAGGCACAGACCAACAAATATACACCATATACCAAGATAAGATACAAAAGGGTAAGTGTTATAAACGGTGATAGCACGGAGTAAATTAATGGAGCATGGAAGAATTTGCCCTAGAAGATCTTTAGATAGGGAAAGAATTCGTGGCCAAAGTAGAGATTCACAGGAGGTAAAATGGATAACTTTTATTACATATTTCTAAAACATAAGGAAATAAATCAAATTTATAAGAACCATTTCCAATTGGTAAATGATTAAAGGATTACCAATGGGCAGTTTTCAGAGGAAGAAATCCAAACTATCACTAGCGATTATTTTTTTTAAATACTCTAAATCACTAATAGAGGAATCCAAATTAAAACAGATTGGTTAAGATAAAAAAGGAAAATGACAGATGCTGGAGGGGATATTAAGAAAATAGTTACATTAATATACAGTTGCTGAAGGAAATGGCAAGCCATTGTAACATCTTTGCCAAGAAAACCCCAGATGAGGTCACACAACTGAAACAACAACAATAGACTGTTGGTGCAGCTGTGAACTAGTCCAACCATTCTGGAAAACAATTTAGAACTCTGCTCTCCCCTTCCCCCCTTCCCCCCCTGCTCCAGACTATTAAACTCTGCATAATCCAGCAACAGCCCTACTAGGTCTATACCCCAAAGAGATTAAAGAAAAAGGAAAAGGATCCTTCCGGACAAAAATGTCTATAAACAATACTATAATACCTCTTTTTGTAGTGACCAAGGATTAGAAAAAGGGGATTCCCCTCAACTGGGGAATGAGTAAGTTCTAGGATATGAATGGGATAGAATACTATTGTGCTATAAGAAAAGATGGGAGGGGTGCTTTTGAGAAAAACCTGAAAAAGACTTGTGTGAACTGATAGAAAATGAAATGAGCAAAAACAGGAGACAGTAACGGTAAAGATTTTGACTTTGGAAGAGCTACTGTGATCAATACAATGACCAACCGTAATCTCAAAGCACTCATAATGAAACATGTCTACCTCCAGGTAGAAAACTGATAGAAGAGTGATATTTATTTATTTTTTTTTTGAAGAGGTGGAAAGGATAACTATAATGATATGGTAGATATGGAAATTTGTTTTGTATGACTATACATAATTTATAATGGTTTTTGTTTTTCTTGCCTTTATATAGTGGATGGGGGAGAGAAAGAAAACTTGGAACTGAAAATGAAATTGATTTTAAAAAACCACAAAAGCCCACAGCATCTTTTTAAAAAATACTGAGGGCTTGCACTACTTGATACTAATAGTCCCAATCTACAATGCTGCTAAGAATAAGGACCAAAGAGCCTTGCTGTTTTCCCTGCCGCCATGCCCTTCCGCTGCCTGGACTTTGTCATCATCTAACCGCTTAACTTTACGTTTAATATGTGCTATTATCTCAATGGCTATTGGCTGACTGCCCCAGTGCCTGAGAGCAAGTATTCAAAATATTCTAGCATTATCTCCTGTATTTAGCATTGTACTTGAAGCATAGTGAATACCTACTAAGTGCTTCATTTATTGCCCAACATACAAGGACTCTCCTCTAGAATCTCAGAGAGGGAATCATCCCTTTCCAAAGAAGGTGCCAAACACTCTCAAGCAATTTAAACAAGAATTTACTGCCCCCTGCTTAGCACTAGTCTTACAGCCCGGTAATAGAACATTTACTAGGCATTCCTGAGAAATGCATGCAGGTTGTAGTATCTGCAGAACAATTGTAAGAAGCAAGTATATTAGCTGCTTAGGGCAAATGAAATATAAATTACAGAAGGTGAACTGTGCCTATGCAAATATGAAACTATATTGTAGAAAGAAGGCTGACCCAGGGCTAAGTGGACCCAGAATTAATCAAGCCTTGATCTTATGTATAAGACAATGGTTACTATTAAATAGTAAAGATTATTATTTTTTTTTTTACAAGACATAGTGTAATGGGCTAGAGGCATTTAACTGATAGATTAAAGAACTATTTTCAATATGGTCACATCATGTGCTCTTAAAGATCAGAGCTACCACTTACTTTGCAAATGGAATCCCCAAATCAGCTCAGTATACTGACTCAAGATAGACTTCCAACAGCACTTCTTTATTTTTTTTTTTTTTAACATTTTAGCTTTTTTGTTACATTTTAAGTTCTGAATTATATCACTCCCTTTACCATGCTGGACTAAAGAAGGCCAGCTTTTGATATAAATATATTGATATAAAAATTTAGACATAAAGCAATACCATTATGTATACGTCTACTTATTTCTCTGTGATAAATAGCATCCTTCTTCATTGGTCCTGTGTAGTTGACTTTACTATAAATAAATGCCCAGAATAACTTAGTCATTTCCAGTTATTCTTTGAGCAATATTACTGTTGTATATAATGTTCTCTTGGTTCTACTTATTTCATCCATGTTTTTCTAAAAATCAATACGCTTATTTTTTGCATCACAGTATTCTATCACAATTATATCATACCAGAACTTATTTAGCCATTTCCCAAGTGGTGGGCATCCCCTCAATTTCCAGTTCTTTGCCTCCACAAAGAGAGCTGCTATAAATATTTTAGAACATAATAGGTTCTTTTCCCTATCATCTCAAGAAACAGGCCTAATGCTAATATTGCTGAGTCAGAGAATATACACAGTTCTATAACTCTGGGCATAATTACAGATGGCTCCCTAAAATGGTTGGATCAATTCATAGTTGCAACAACAGGGTATTAGGGCCCTGATTTTTCCTCTTCTATCATTTTAACCAGTATGATAGGTATGAGATGATATCTCAAAGTTGTTTTAATTTGCATTTCTCGAATCAATAATGAATGAGAATTTTTTCACATGACTATATATAGTTTGGGTTTCATAAAAAAAAAAAAAAGTTTATTCATATCCTTTGACCATGTGTCAATTGGGGAATAACTCATATAAATTTGACACAGTTCTCTATGTGTTTCACATACGGAAATTATAAACACTTCTTTATCAAAAAAAAATAAATAAAAGTCACATCCAACACATTGTACAGAGCTCTCTTGAAATTGCATGGATTGATAATGAGTCCTCAATAATGTTCTCTACACTAAAGTTTAGTAATTTGTGGAACCTTTTATTATGATTTACTCAATAAGCATTTAAGTATCTACTGGGTGCCAATAATTGTACTAAGTATTACAGAGAAAAAGAAACAAAAGTCAGCAATAGATAAGGGAAGGCATTAGAATTAAGAGACATTGGGCAAGGCTCTTGAAGGAAGCCAGGAAAGTACCAAGGCAGGGATAAGGAGGGAGAGTGTTCATAAAGAGATCACTGCTGACTTTGGGAGGACATTTAGTATGATAAAAGTCAAGTTAAAGGTACCACAAAATTGCAGAGTGGGTAATGACTGCAAGAAGTGTAGAGAAGGACTTTAGGATTTAGGATAAAATCACCTTGCTCTTGCCTGATTATTTTAATTCCCTGGGCCTCAGTTTTCTCTGTTAAGAAAAATGGACAGATGAAAGTATCTCTAAAGTCCTTTCCAGTCCTAATATTCTGTGTTTTAGCTGTAAACTCTTAAGAAGATTAAGGTGAATCTTTTAAAATTCTATATCAAAAAAACCTTTAATTTATTGGAGAACTAAGGAAATTTTTATCTAGGAAGCATTACAAAGAAGTGATGAATAGTGGATCTAGACTTATGAGCTAAGGATCCCTCAAGGATAGTAAAATAACTTAAGACTAATTAAAATCAATTACAAAGGGAAAAGAGATTTAAGGAGCCTACACTATGATTTGGAGCCTTGGTAAATAGTGGGCCATAGTCTCAGCTTCCCTGTGTTTATTCCTAAAGCCATTGATGGGATCTCATCTCCTCCCTCTTCCCCAATCCTCTCATGGAAATAATAGAACAAAAATAATATCCCCCTTCCCTCAGGGCACTGGCCAGAACTGGTAGTAAATAGGGAAAAAAGAACCAAAGAGGATTATTATGAAGGTTATTAAGGGGATTCCTATTGCAGGGAAGTGAGCCTGAAAAATTACATAACCCTAGAAGTTTAGCCTTGCCTTGCATGAATCAGATGGCAGAAATGGGGGAGCCATAAGGAAATGTCTGAAGCTAGGAGAGAAAAGAGTTGTTCTCCACGCCTTTGACCAAAAGAGAACAACAGGCAAAGACATGGCAAACAAGGAATCCCTGTGGTCAGAGAAGTCTTCAGATGTGAGGATTAACTCATAATTTTTAAAGTAAAACAACATGGCACAGTGATTAGAACCCTAGATTCAGAGTTAGAAGGATTGGTATTGTCCTAATTTGACAATCCTCCACTGTGTGGCCTTGGGCAATATACTGGATTTCTCAGACCACATTTTCTTTCTTCTAAGGTGACTTCCTACTCTGAATCCCTTTATGAACTTTTTGCTATTCATTCAAGAGTCATAGCATTTAAGATTGGACGAGACCTCTGAGATCATCTAGTCCCACTCCAATATGTTATAGTTTCGAAATGTTTTATGGATGATCTCTATTTTGTCATCATCCTTTTAATATATTCTTTCCCAATTTTGTGACATGTATGCTTGTGAGGAAGAAATTGATTTTCCCTTCTAGAGTGTTGCATGAGTATATTCTCCCAGGTTTTTCATATCAGCACTGTGAGCCAGGAAACACGAAAAGCTCTCAGACTTACTCTCGGTTCTCATGTCAAAGGAGTCCTTGACACAGAGATCATATTCCAAAAGATAAATGTCATCTGGATAAGACAAAATTGCATATGAATGAAAGAGAAAGTGGACGCCCCTTACCTTACCCTCATTCCCCACCCTCATGATCCCAGGAGCCAAGGAGTCATTTGAAATCAAATCAGCTGCATTCACCTTGTTCCATAGAGAAAGAAACACTGGAATAAAATATTGAGCCACCCTCCCCTCTCCAGTTCTTTATAGAAGTGGCTCCATTCATTTCTTCCGTACAGGATTCAGTCTTGTGTTTTGTAACAACCTACAAAATTTCTGCTTCATTTGGTGCTTCTAGCTTCCTCTTGAAATTCCAAGAGAAATAGGACAGCCAGGCAGGAAGCAGAAAACTGATGTCTGAGAAGCAGAGCTGTTTGGGGGCATCTGAACTGAAGCTCCGAGGACCCTCATCTGCCTTTTGGGGACAAACATAAAGGAAGTTCCAATCTCTGAGCAAATAACTCTCTGTCTTGCACTAGCAGCAGCAGCAAACAAGTGAATTCATTGTATTCTTGGATATAAATATTGATTCCGGGTGGTGTTAACACTGTTCATAAAAGACTGTAACATATTTCTCTCAGACCATAGTAGATGGATGTGTTTAGCCAGGAGAACTACAGATTGCTGGTTTAGATGGGAAAATGTGGACATTTAAATGCATACCGCTTTCTTAAACCTATGTAAGCAGCTCAGAATAGCAACCAGGGGGATAGAGGGTCCCCGTTCCAGCTCCAACCCTTCTCTCACTATCATCTCTTCCACTTGAAGGATTTTAGATGCAGAGGGAACCCTAGAGATTAGTGTAACCCTCTCATAGAATGGTAACTGAGGACCACCAGGAAGGAGGGAAGTACTCAAAGGCAGACAGATAAACACTAGAAGACAAGTCTGAACTGTTTGCTTTGTGTTTTGCTAAAGAGGATGCTGGATTGGGGGGAAAAAAGACCAATGTTCCTGTCCCAACCCTACCAATTACTGCCTCTCTGACCTTAGGCAAGTGATCTCTATTGGAAGGGTCTTCCCCTGAAAATTAAGTTCCTTCCAGCTCTAAATGTCAGACCCAAAGTATCATCTAGCATAGTGGAAAGAGACTAGACTTGGAAACTTTGGTTAAATTCTGCTCCCAAAATGTATTATCCATGTGACTTAACCGCTTAAGGTTTTGTTACCTCCTTTATAGAAGGAGGGCCAAGGCTCAAATAAATGCATATAAAATACTTTGTAGATTTAAATGTCATATTATTATTATTATTATTGCTTTTATTTTCACAAGTGGTGTGTTGGAAAGAGGGTAGAAGTTGAAGTTGGAGAACCCAGATTCAAATAGCATTCACTAACTATGCAAGTCACTTAAACTCTCTGGGCCTCAGTTTCCAGATCTGCCAAATGAGAAAATTTGGACTAAAGGACTTCGGGCAGCAATCTCTTCCAGCTTTCAATGCCCTGTGATGCCCTCTATGGAACTTAATGATACTTTATTCCAACTCTCCTTCCTTTACCCTCCCACATTTTATAGGAAACTGAGGCTCAGAGAAGGGGCTTCAATTGGGGCAAAGTATTCTGAGGTCACACTGGTAGTAAGTAACGGGGCTGCTATTAGTGCCTACATCTTCTGATTCAGCGTCTTCTCTTGCACTGCCCCATGCCCCTGTGAGAAGATGCTATCTGCCTTGCCCCCCAAATCTCTGGAAAATGACAGCTGTCCATCAGCTTCAGGACGAGGTCCTCCAAAGTCAAGGGTAAATTCTTTTTGGCAGATTGGAGGTTCCCTGCTTCCTTGTGTTGTTGGATTCCCCCTTCCCTTTTAGTCCTTTTTCCCATTGTGGGAGGGAAGGGCGAGGAATTAAAATCGAAGGTGGTCCCTCCAAAGCACTTCCTTTCACCCCTGAAGAGGCAGCTTCTGCCCGGCCCTCCTGGGCCCCAGCTCCGAGAGGCGGATTCCTGGCATTCCGACGATGCTCTCGAGAGGAAGATGTAGCTGAGGGGAAAGTGGAATTCTTGGTGTGTAGAGCAGGCGTGCGTGCGCGCGCACATACACACACACATACACACTCTCTCTCTCTCTCTCTCTCGTTCTCTGTCTCTCTTCTCTGTGTGGTTTCTCTAGTCTGTCTCTCCCTCTCTCTCACACCCACATACCCATACTCTCTGTCTCTTGTTCTCTCTCTCTCTCTCTCTCACACACACACACACACACACACACACACACACACACACACACACCCATCCGTCAGAATGTTTCCCGTTAATGTGGTAAAAAGCCCACTTCCAGATGTGTGGAAAGCTGCTGGCTCAGGCAGGAGAGCACGCGCCCTCTACTGTCCACTTCTGATAGCGCGGCCATGGTGGGAGAAAGCCAGGACCATCCCACTGCTGGGGAATTTTTTTCTAGAAACTGGAAGCCCACGGTCTTTGTCTCTTCAAAGTGTGAACCATAACGCCATAGCTTGAGAACCGCATGGAACCTTAGAGACCTGTCTGTTTCACACACACACACACACACACACGTATACACACATCCATATTTATAGAGAAGAAAACAAGCCAGGAGGAAGGGAAGAACCACAACTGCTAAGAGCGGCCCTCTCCTTGCCCCTCGGGCACCAGCTCTGCAGGAGACACAACTCCTGCTTTCCTCATTTTCCTTCTCCATTTCTAGGCTGAAGAAACCTAAGGGTTGGCTCTTGTGTCACCATCTTAGGCAAACCATTCCCATCTCTAGGCTTCGGTTTTCCTATTAAAATCAGGGAGTGGGGCCAGCTTATCTTTGTACCTTTAAATCCTCTGATTTTCCGAGGTTTACAATAAAACCCTGCCCTCCTATGTTGTCGACTGTCCAAGTTCCTGAGAGGAGAGAGAAAAAGAGGAAAGCAGAATTTCTTTCATGCTTGAGAAGCTGGCCAATGCGCCTCTGGGAGAGCTGAAACAATAGGGGCAACTTGCCCAAACTGAGATTGCACTGGATATTCTCCCCCCCCCCCCCCAAGCTCGCCTGGGAATGCATCTCGGAAGAGCCTTGGCCCTCCATTTATAGTGGGGTGGAAGCTGTATAATAATTCACCCTTCGGCAGTTCAGCGTCTCAACACCCCGCTTCCCAGGGAAAAGAAATAGTTGGCAACCACACCGTTCCCGGCTCCTTTTACGAGTTTACACCACAATGGCTCACCTCTGGCTCTCTGGTACAGACAGTGAAGAGGCAATGATTTCTTTCCTGGGGCCTGCCGGTGAAACTGCTTTCAGGAGCACAGAACAGGCTACTGTGGCTTTCTCTCCCATGCCTGGCCTGTATTATTAAAGCTATTTTGGGACATCCAGAACCCCATTGTACTTCAGCACCCAGAAGCTCTCCCAGGTTTAATGCACTGTTTGCACCAGCACTCACTCAAAACTATTGCTTATGAGATTGCTTTTATCAGTCAACTGGAAAGGACATATTAGTCCAAAGCAAAGAACTACTTCATTAAACAGTATAAAAGCATAAGTAATGAGAAAATTTCCCCACACCTCATGAGGTTGCCACACAATCAAGAGAGGAGACCGGGAGTATAAAGAACCTGTGAATATTCACAAAGGTCACACAGGTAGGAGATGTGTGACTTGGGGACATAGTGGCCATTTCATGGTCAAGAGTTCCTCCAATATCAAAGCAATTGGTGATCCTCTGGTGATATCTGGTAGAGTCCTTTTCACTGGTATCTGCCAGTCTTGTGATTGAAGAGCTGTTTCCCAATACCATCTGCTGGTCTGCAGCTTGTTCAAGATCATTTCCTGCTGTCTGCTACCCTCAGGTTCACTGTGGAGACCAGTAAGCCTCTCCCTGACAAGGAAAGTTAAATCTTTTCCTACATAGATGAAGACTGTGAGCCACCACATCCTGCTATGTAGCCCAAAACAAAACAAAAAACCAGCAACCCCAAAACACTCAAATGTCCCCTGGCTGACTATTTTCTTTTGATCATTTTTTTAAACCAGCACCAACTCAAGATCCCTGGTTCAAGCCAACTATCCATTGCCAGCTTTGAAAAATTCCTTTTGTCAGTCTGAATCTCCAAAACCAATAACAGGAACTCCGTCCAATAAAATCTCACTGGAGCCATGAGGGCTGGGGTAAGAGGGTTCATCTCAGCTCCCATGATGCTCTCTGATTAGCACGTATAGGACCGTAGGAGCAAGAACAAAAGGGCTAAATGATGCCAGCTGGATATTCCTGTGTTTATTATGATCATCAGCCAGTCACATAACTGCTGACTTTTGTGTTGCATCCCGGCCAGCATAAACCTCACTGTTCTTCCACAGTGGGATCGGATGGAAATCAATGTAATGGAAAGAATCCTGGGGAGTTATGACACTTGAGTCCAAATCTTAGCCCTAACTCATTTTAGCTTTGTGACGATGGGGAACCACTTCAGGCTTCTAAGCTGGAGGATGGGAGATAGAATCACAATATCTATATCACCTCCAGGGAAGTGTTCGTTCAGTACCTCATCATGGCATGAGATTGATCCATGGCTCTCTAAGCCTATGGCAACGAAGCACAACTCTGATGGCTTCGATTAAGCTGAAAAAGCTCTGAGCGTAAGCTAGAAATGGTCTCACCAGCTCTTCCTGAGCCACCAACCATGCACACTCTACCATCCACAACCCGCCAAAAGAAAATGGGTTTTTCATTCATAGTAACTCGCCATCCCCTGAGGCCTAGAAAGGTGACAATTTATGTTGGTGGAAGGAGATGCTAAAATCAATGAAGTCCTAGCTCCTCAAATAAATCAAGCATTTATTAGATGTCAGCTGATCTGGTGGCTCTCATTTCTGCTGTTTGGTTACCTGATTGAACTTGAGCAAGTTACTACTTATCATCATTTCCCTCATTTCTAAATGGAAATTTACTGTTACTTACAACAACAACAACAGCCAGAATTTACATTGCTTACAACAAGATTATGTGATGATCAACTCTTAAGGATGTGACTCTCAACAATGAGATGATTCAGGCTAATTCCAATAGACAGTGATGGAGAGAGACATCTGTATCCAGAGAGAGGCTGTGGGGACTGAATGTGGATCACAACATGGTATTTTCACCTTTTTTGTTGTTGTTTGCTTCTTGTTTTCTTTCACATTTTTCCGGTTTTTGATCTGATTTTTCTTGTGCAGCACAAAAATTGTGAAAATATGTATAGAAGAATTGCACATGTTTAACATTCATTGGAGAAGGTGTCTAGGAGAGAAGGTGGGGGAAGGGCGGGAGAATAATTTGGAGCACAAAGTTTTGCGGGGTTGAATGCTGAAAACTATCTTTGCATATATTTCGATAATAAAGAGCTATTATTTTAAAAAATCTTTTAAAACCTTTCAAAAAATAAATCTTTGCTACAAACGATTACCTAGGTAAGAGAAGAAAGGGAATACAGATAGAAATGGAAGATGTGTACAAATTTTTAAAAAGATTTTTAAAAGAGTCTCTGTTTTTGCAAGGGTGAATTTTGAAAGTCTTTACACATATTTTGATAATAAAAGGCTATTAAAAAAAAAAAGACTTACATTGCTCTTTAAAGTTTGCAAAGAGCTTTTCCTATGTTATCTTATTTGCATCTATGGCCTTGGAATATTGAGCTCAAAAGTGTTTGTGACCAAAGGCACTCTGAAATCTTAAAGAATTATGGAAATAGGAGGTTTGGGTTGGTTGTTTTTTTTTTTATTTTTGTTTTTTTTTTTTTAATAGATGCAAAAACAGAGACTCCAGGAAACTGAGACTAGCAAATGGTAAAGTTTCCAGATCTGGATGTAGGAAGGCACTGTATGAGGTTCTAGGGAGAACTGTCCCTGACCTCATGGAGCTTACATTCAATTAGAGGAAATAATATGTACACCTGTAATTATATACAAGTTATATGCAAATGGAGTATTAAAGCAAGTGCTGCTTTGTACACCTTGTGACAAGAGGATATTGCGAATCTTAATGTTTTGACATTCGGGCTGTTGGAGGATGGCAGAAAGGATAGAATTCTGCACCTGGAGCAAGTAGGACTTGCATTCAAATATTACCTCAGATACACTGTAGGAAAGTGAGCAAGTCCAAAGGGCCATAGAGTCTGGTACTGGCAGGGCCTGTATTCATCTTTATCTTTCCCTTTCCAGAGCCTAGCACAGTGCCTTCTTCCATCCAGATACGGAAGCTCTGCCACTGGACAGGGGTTCTTATAATTTTTTTTTGTGTCATGGCCCCTTTTGGCAACCTGGCAAGCCAAGGTTTTGGTCATCAGACGATGCTTTTGGATACAAAACACCTATAGTAAGATATTCAGATATTTTAAAACCTGTGGTTCCTAACGCCCTCTGATCCTATTTCCATCCCCAGAAATTAAAGGGAGTCATAGAGTAGCACAGAAGGCCATTTTTAATTTGTTTTCATTATTAAACTCTAACGATTGAAGAATTCATTACCTGAAAAACAAATTATGGTAAAACTTTCCACGCTTAAAGTGAGGCTGGTTCTTAGATGCAGATTCAGCATGGCCCCAGGGCTATACTTGAAAGTTTTTCTAGCTTCACAGAAAATGACAATGCTTATGACTCCTTTATATAATAAGGAATCAAAATGGAATTTTGTGGAGATATTAAAACAGGAAAATAGATCACTGGTAAAGCGTCTTCCCTTGTGGTGGAACTTGTCCAGTGAAAAGTCCAAATAGAAAATACTTCTTATAGATGGATCGGTCCTCCAGATGTTCCTCTATACAGAATAGTATAGAGCCTGCTTGAGAAGACCTGTGGATCCCTTCTCGGAGTGATTTTTTTAATGCATAAAATAAAATAGTTGACAGTCCGCTATGACGAGAGATATGGTCATCAAGGTATTTAAAAAGGAGTCTTGGATTAGGAAAGTTTGATCTAAACCACCATCTTCCTCTCCCCTCCCCCATTTTCCAGATGAAAGAGGAACAAGTTGTTTAGGGATCAGGGTCACCTAGTTGTGTGACTCCAAAGCTAATGCTTTTGCCCGTACTAGACTGCTTCAGAAGCCGCTGAAACTCTCTCTTTTTTTTTAATAATAGCTTTTTATTTTCAAAATTGACGCAAAGATAGTTTTCAACATTCACCCTCGCAAAACCTTGTGTTCCAAATTTTCCCCTCCCTCTTTCTTGTGGACAATAAGTAATCCAATATAGGTTAACTCTGAATCCTGGATGAAGAAGCTCTGCCTGGATCACCATCTCCCCCACCCCATTTCCGGATGAAGCTGAAGAACAGGTTAAGGAGCAGGGTCACCTAATTGTATGACCCCAAGGCTAATGCTTTTGCACTGTACTATTCTTCTAAATATTTCCACCTTTATCATTCAGCCTCAGTTTCTTCATCTGCAAAATGGGGGTAGCTATAAAGTCTCTCAAGGTGGAGAAGGGGGCAATGATGTATCCAAAGCCCTATTTTAAAAACAGTGTTGGCGGAGAGAGGGGTCAGAGAGCTGCCTCAGCTGGGGGCCGTCAGAAATGTGGCACGGGGGAGGGGAGAGAGCTGAACAAACAACCTCTTCCTGGTGGGGGGTAGGAAGGCGAGGACCCCCGAACAAAGCCCCCTCCCCCACTCCGGCCCTCTCCCCGGCCCCGATTTCCAGCCCGCGCAGAGGTCCTGACAAGGTCATCGAGCGAGAGCTGGAAGCCTGGGACCGGAAGATCTTTCTCTGTGGGGGAAATAGGAAAATCATCTCCCTGATAAAAGGAAAGACCAGAAGTAGCCTGGCCGCTCCCGCCCCCCTCCGGCCCCCCTCCCCCTCCCCGGCCTCGCCTCTCGGTCTCCCGGAGGCGCTCAGTCCGCGCGCCGTGCCGTATTTCACCCACGGGCCGGCTCCCACGCGGCTAGTTTCAATCTGGGCACGTCTGCGGCTCCCAGCGAAAGTCCATTGTATTTAATGGGGTGTTAACACTGTTTATTCCCGGGGACTTGGCGCACTGATTTTACGCTCTGAGAAAAGAGCAGCCGGGAGAAGGTGCGGACGAGGAGGGCCCAGCCCCCCGGGCGTTTCCGGGGTCCGGCCGCGGCGGCCTCCCGGGACACCCTTCCGAAGGGCCTCAAACGCCCGAGTGGCCGGGTCGCCGGGCACCGAGCCTGCTCGTAGCCGGATGTGGAAGCCCTGCCATCCGGGCTGGGGGCCCGCTGAGGCCGGGGAGGGAAGGGCCCCCTCCTCCGAGTCCGACGCCTTGGGGCGTCAGTATTTGCTTGCCTCAGTTTCTCTGGGTTTCTAATTCTTCGGTTAGAAATAGCTCCGGTCTCCATAATGCTTTAAGGCTTATAGCCCCTTGTGAGCAAAATTATCCCCATTTTACAGACGATGAACCTGAGGACTGGAGAGGTAAAGTGTTGGCTAAATTCAAGCAACTGTTGATGTCGGGGTGCGACGTGAGAAGAATCCCAGCGGAGACTTCGGCCACGCGCAATTTATCCCGGGTCTGTACACGACAGCGAGCTAGTCTCGGAGCTCTGACGGCGTCCTGTGTTCTAAGGTCCCCCAGCCCTGACACTCGGGGCTCTGGGTTCTAGGGCGGCCTGGCTCCCTGTCCCCCTCCGCCCTCTCCTGCTTTGCCAGCCTGTGACTCTGCCGGCGCAAACTGGATTCCCGGACCCCGTTCGTGACTCACCGCCCCGGTCTCGACAGGAGGCCTCCCTTTTGCGGTGGCGGGAGACGGAGAGCCGCCGTCCGTGGGGAATGGCTGAAGGAGGTGCGGTAGTGAACGTTAGGGAACACTACTGTTCTGTAAGAAGCGACCAGCGGGAGGATTCCCGGGAGGTCCGGAGGGGAACCCATGCTGAGGGAAGTGAGCAGGACCAGGGGATCACTGTACGCGGTAGGCCATGATCAACTCTGATGGATGTGCCCTCTCTACAAGGAGGTGAGTCAGACCAGCTCCAGGGGACTTGTGATGGAGAGAGCCGTCTGCCCCCAGAGAGAGGCCTGGGGACTGAGTGTGCTCCGCAGCACAGCATTCTCCCTCTTTTTGTTGTTGTTCGCTTGTACATTATTTCCTTCATTTTCTTTTCTGATTTGATTGGATTTTTCTTGTACAGAAAGATACTTGTATAAATATGTATGCATATATTGGATCTAACATATATTTCTGCCATTTTAACATATATTGAACTACTTGCCATCTAGGGGAGGGGGATGGGAGAAGGAGGAAAAACTGGAACACAAGGTTTTTCAAGGGCTCATGTTGTAAAATTATCTATGCATGTGTTTTAAAAAACAAAAACCTTTAATAAAAAGAAATGGGGGAGGGGCAGCTAGGTGATGCAGTGGATAGAGCACCAGCCTTGAATTCAGGAGGACCCCAGTTCAAATCTGGTCTCAGACACTTAACACTTCCTAGCTGTGTGACCCTGGGCAAGTCACTTAACCCCAGCCTCAGGAAAAAAAAAAAAAAAAAAGAAACAGGGGGGGGGGGGGGCTGACTGACTAGGTCTGTATCCCAACCAGATCATAAAAAGGGAAAAGGACTCACAGGTGCAAAAATGTTTATAGCAGCCCTTTTTGTAATGCAAAGAACTGGAAAATGAGTGGATCTCCATCAGTTGGGGAATGGCTGAATAAGTACATGAATGTTATGGAATAGTATTGTTCTATAAGAAATAATGAGCAAGATGATTTCAGAAAGGCCTAGAGAGACCTACATGAACTTAGGCTGAGTGAAGTGAACAGGACCAGGAAAACAGCAACAAGGTTGTGTGATCAAGTGTGATACTTAGTTCTCAGTAATTCGGTGATGAAAGGCAATTGCAATAAATTTTGGATGGAAAATGCCATCTACATCTAGAAAGAGAACTGTGGAGATTGAACGAGGATCAACGCAAACTATTTTCACCCTTTTTTCCTCTTGAAATTTTTTTTGTGGTTTTTACCTTTTTTTCTGATTTTTCTCTCCCAATAGGACTCATCATGAAATATGTAAAAAAAATGAAGGTACATGCATAATTTAAAAAACAAGCAAATTAATAAGTTAAATTAAAATAAGGGGGCTGGACTATTTGACCTCTGAGGTTTCTTCCAGCTATAAGGCCATGATTCCTATCTGTAAGATGTCTTTGGATTTCAATTTTTTCATTTGTGAAATGAAAGGGTTGAATTAGCAAGACTTCCCTAGCTAAGGGAGGGAAGGAAGGAAGGAAGGAAGGAAGGAAGGAAGGAAGGAAGGAAGGAAGGAAGGAAGGAAGGAAGGAAGGAAGGAAGGAAAGGAAGGAAGGAAGGAAGGAAGGAAGGAAGGAAGGAAGGAAGGAAGGAAGGAAGGAAGGAAGGAAGGAAGGAAGGAAGGAAGGAAGGAAAGAAGAGAGGGAGGGAGGGAGGGAGGAAGGAAGGAAGGAAGGAAGGAAAAAGAAAGCAGAAGGAAAGAAGAGAGGGAGGGAAGGAGGAAGGAAGGAAGGGAGAAAGGGAGGAAGGAAGGAAAAAAGGGAGGGAGGGAGGAAGGAAGAAAAGAAGGAAGGAAAGGAGGGAGGAAGGGAGGGAAGGAGGGAGAGAGGGACGGACCTAGGGAGGAAGATAGACTCCATATACGCCAAATACTTTATAGCAGCACTTTTTGTTGTGGCAAGAAATTGTAAACAGACTATATATCTATTAATTTGGAAAATGGTTAAACAAATTTTGTTACATAAATGTGTAAAATATTACTGTACTCCAGGAAACAACGAATATGAATAAAAAGAAACATGAAGATTTCTATAAACTAATGATATGTAAAATAAGTAGATCCCAGAAAACAATATACACAGTGACTAAAACAATACAAACAGGGGGAAAACACTACTACCAAACAATCAAAAATGAATGTTTCAAAATAATAATAAAAACCCCCAAACCAATGAAAGATATGAGTAGATTCCTTACCTCAACTACTTATAGATATGAGATTCACATTATGGAACATTGCCTATATTATTGGGGTTGGGTTTTTTCCCCCTATCGATTAGTTTTGCTTATTCTTTTCCTCCTTTTTTCCCTTAAAAATTATTTGTTATATGGGATATGTCTGCCAGAGAGGGAAATGAATATGTATACATTTGTTATTGTTTGTTATATGGGGTATCTCTTATTGTTATTATTTGTTAGATGAGATATCTCTCCCAGAGAGGGAAGGAGGGTATGAATATGTATATATTATGGATTCCCTGAAATCTACCCATAGCTTGTAGATCTCAGGTTAAGAACTCCTGTTCTAGAAAGTGAACATATAGCCAATTGATTAGCTTCTCTCTGATTGTTTCTATCTATGCTCACATCTCTACTTTTCATTTTAAAGGTCAAATCTGTGGATACAGCTCAATCAATCAATTATCCTCTATGCGGTATCCCCAATGTGGGAATTTACATCTTAGCAAGGAGACTTCCTCAAAGCCAGAAAAGTCTTCATCTATGCACAGTGTTAAAGCTTGAATAGAAAGCCCCCTCCCCCTAAGTCAGAGGGATCTTATTAAGACAGCAGAGAGGGAGAGCATCGGGACAGAGAAGTCGGAATCCCCCTGTGACCTTCCCTGATCAGACCATAGCTGTTGTTTTGTGTATAGTTCTGGGCAGGACAGCTGAAGAAGGACATTGATAAGCCACAGGTGCCCATGGGGTGATGCTCTGCAATTAGGAAGGTGAAGAAGCTAGAAATTGTGATATAAGAGGCAGTTGAAGGTGATGTCTAGCTCAGGGAGGAGAAGGTTTAGGGGAGAAGGGATGAGGAAGGAGAATTCTTCAAGTGCTTGAAAGATAAGGATTAGATTGCTTCCATTTGGCCCAAAGGTCAGATCTAGGAACAGTGACTGGTAAAAAGATGGAAAGAGCTTGATTTGGGCTGGTTGAAAGAAAAGGTTTCTTGATCACTAGAGCATCCTCAAAGTATACTGGGCTACTTTGGGTTCCCTCTGGGAGATGCTGATATATGATAATATATATGATATATAATAATATATGATATATGATATATAATATATGTAATTATATTGTAATATATATGTAATATATGATATATATATGTAATATATGATATATAATAATTATATTATTATATATAATTATAAATATGTTATAATTATATAATATATAAAATATATGTGAGATATATATATATATATATGAAATAACCAGCTTTCCATAAAAAATATGAACTACATACTTTTAAGTTTAATCTGCACGAATACTTTCCCATTACTTTCTTAAGCCTGGACTCAGCAAAACAATAAATGAAGCCTTGGTTTGCTGTTTGCTTATTTCTGAAATGAAAATCCTCAATGAAAAGTTTACAATTAGTTCTCAAAATTCACTTGGCTCTTGTGCAGGTGAAAGATGAAATGGCTGAAGAGATAAAGGTTCGAGCTTTCAAACATATTGATTTATTAAGCAATACATGCCAATTGTCCAACAAATCAGGAGTGGTATTCTTCTTCATCTTTGACACTGGTCCCTGAATACAGGGGGAGACAGAATGTTATACATTAAAAACAATTAACAAAATAAAACCGATTAGTTAAAAGGAAACTATTAACCAGGATACAATAGTAAATGAGCTGATTTCTAATCGGAAAAAAGATTATTGAATTTTCAAGTTGGGAGGGAGAGAGGGAATGGGGGCAGTTTCCTGAAATCAGAAGAGGTGGCCCATTTCCCCTGAGTGTCTGTGTACAATTAAAGGAACATGGAAACAATAACTGATTGGCCAATATGGGGATAATTTTCAGATAAGCCACATTGGGTGGCTTGAGTTATATAATTGTCAGAAAATGTGCATCAATCTTAGGATCTGACTGGGTTTCTGGTCAGCATAATTTCAATCTTTAGTTAAGAGTCTCTAAGCAGCAGGTAGAGGTGGTCCAGCTTCCCAGATACACAAGGCTAGCTTGAAACTAGGCAATAAGGTTTTCTTAGGGTTCTTACAATTGAATAGTTTTCTCACAAGGCAGAAATTGGACTAGACCCATAATTGAATAAAAAGGAAACTAAGCTAGCTCCAGAATTAAGTCACAAGATGGAGTCAGTATGGTTCATTCAGTTCCTACAGTTAAACACTTGCTGTCTTTATCCTTTCAATTCCCACAATTACCTCACTCAACTCACCTCTGCCTGCAACACTGTACTTCCCATCACAGAGCCTTTACTTGGCTATTTCCTATGACTGGAATGCTTTTCCCAACCTACAATTCTCAGGATTTCTGGTTTCCTTTAAAGTATTACTCAATGGTCAAAGGACATGAACAAAGTTCTCAAAAGAAGAATTTCAAATGATTCATAACCACATGAAAGGATGATCCAGATCACTAATAGTAAGAGAAATACAAGTCAAAACAATTCTGAAATTTCACCTCACACCCTCCAAATCGTCCAGGATGGCAAAAGATGGCAATAATCATTGTTGGAGAGGTTGTGGCAAGACGGGAACACTAATGCATTACTGGTGGAGCTGTAAATTAGGTCAACTATTCTGGAAATCAAATTGCAATTGTGTAAACAAAGTGACTAAAAACATCTATACTCTTTGAAGAGATTCTGCTACTAGACTTACAAAGGATGTTACCGATAAGATGAAAATACTTAGATATACTAAAATATTTATAGCAGCACTTTTTGTTATACCAAAGAATTGGAGAAAAAGTAAAAGCCCATCAGCTGGAGAATAGCTCAATGAATTGTGGTATGTGAATGCAATGGAATATTACTGCATTGTGAGAAATGATGTGTGATGAAGACAGAGAAACATGGAAAAATCTGTATGAACTAATGCAGAGAAAAATAAGCAGACCCAAGAAAACAACAGACATTACTACAATGATGTAAATGGCAAGAATTACAAAACAATTAAAAGCTAACATTACAAAATTAAAAAGAATATGCCTTACTACAAGAGAGGATTCTCTAAGAGGAAAAGAGAAAGGATATTGGGGAAAAACTTTAATTTTTTAAAGTCATCAATAAAAATTTATTAAAAAAATTTTAAAAATTCCTTGTTCATCACCTTTTGCAACAGATTCTTTCTGCTGCTAGTGCCATCTTCTTTAAAACTAATTTCTAGGGGGCAGCTAGGTGGCGCAGTGGATAGAGCACCAGCCTTGAATTCAGGAGGACCCGAGTTCAAATCTGGTCTCAGACACTTGACACTTCCTAGCTGTGTGACCCTGGGCAAGTCACTTAACCCCAGCCTCAGAAAAAGAAAAAAACAAAAACAAACCTAATTTCCATTCATTCTGTAGTAACCTTGTACTTTAAATTCTGATAAATATGTCTATATATGTATATATATGTGCACATATATAGAAATGTATATAGATATATAATATCTATAATATATATTTAACTAATATATTATAGATATCAAATAATACATATTCATATATAGAATATATAATTAGGTTAGAACCAGGAGCAAATGTAGAAAATATAGAGTTTGATTTAGGTTGAAGTCAAAGAAATGCTTCCTAAAAACTCAAGCTTCCCCAAACTTAACTGGGCTACCTTGGGCTCCCCCAAGGCATTGTTGTTAAATGTGTAATAACCAGCTTTCAAAAAAAAAAAAAAAAAAAGAACTACATGATTTAAAGATTAATTTGCATTACTAAAACTTTCTCCATCACATTCCTATGTTTAGACAATTAGCGAAGTGATAAATCAAACTCTGGTTTATTGTTTGCTGATTTCTCAGGTATATATGCTCACACTGAAAATTTGACAATTAGTTCTTAAAATTCACACCATGATGAGATAGAGAGATGTGAAATAAGTAGATAGATAGATGAATTAAGAGATAGACTGATAGATCAATAAATATATATATATATATATATATAATATATCTCCCAATATGAGTTCCTTGGAGGCAGCTCCCCCCAAAAAAAGGTATGTTACATGCTTTTAAGCTTGCTCTTCATTAACACTTTTCTACCACTTTTTTTTCTTGTTATAGAGTTGTCATTCTTCATGACCTCATTTGGGGTTTTCTAGGAAGAGATAAGCTGGCTCACAGTACCTGCTAATGGACTGATTGATAGGCACTTACAGTGTCATATTGGAAATCTAGAATCTCATAACTGGAAGGGAGCTCGGACAACCTCTAGTCCAGATGCCCTTTACCTCATCCCTAGCAAGCCCTCGGCCAGCCTCTGACTAGGGATCAGCAGTTGCTACTCCATAGATTCTAAAGCCCCCAACAGTAGGGATGGACTAGGTATGAAACTTTTTATTTATTTATTTATTTTGTCTCCCCATAGTGCCTTGCAAATAGTAGTTGGGTTAGTAATTATCTGCTGATTTAAGTTGTCCTGTCTTTCTTGCTATGAGACTGAAGATCATTATCTCATATTGAACTAATTCTGAGAAGGGACATACGGAGTGGAAAAGATACTGGATTCAGAAATTCAGGTTTGAATCTCAGCTCCCAGCTGACCTGACCATGGGCAGGTCGCTGCTTTTTAAGCTAATTTCTTCGTAGAGAAATGTGCTGGTCTAGGCATCAATCCCTCATCTCAACAACTCCCTTCCTTGGCCATTACTACCTTTTATATGTTGTTTTCCTCTATTTGAATTTTTAAATTTAAAATTAAAAAAAATTCTCTAGAATCTGTTTAGCATCCCTAATTCCTCTTCCCTCAACATTTGCTTGATGTTTAAGACCCTCTACAATCTGATCCTACAATCCTCTGTGCTTCAGCCAGCCTGGACCACTTGTCCCCCAAAACAACTTGAGTTTGGCCACCTTCCATACCTTTGCTCACACTGTGCCCCTTGCCTACAAGAGTCTTTCTTTTTCACCTCCTGAATTCCAATGTACCCTTTTTTTTTTTTCCCCTGAGGCTGGGGTTAAGTGACTTGCCCAGGGTCACACAGCTAGGAAGTGTTAAGTGTCTGAGGCCATTTTTGAACTGGGGTCCTCCTGAATTCAAGGCTGGTGCTCTATCCACTGCGCCACCTAGCTGCCCCTCCAATGCACCTTTTAATACCCAAATCAAATGGCCCTTCCTATAAATTTTCCCTGACCCACTCCAGGTATTAATAATGTCCTTCTCCCCCACCCAGGATCTCACAAAATAGTTTATCCTTATTACGTAACGCTGTATATTATGGTTATCTGTGTTTTGTGTTTTGTTCCTTCTTGAGGGGGCAGGAACTGTCTCATCCAAAGGAAGGATCTCCTCTAGCACCTAGGACAGTGCTTTGCTCTTAGTGGATATTTAATAAAATATTCACTGAATTGAGAGAAACAAAAGGCAGAGGGTTTTGGCTGAATCTTGAGCTTCTCTTAGCCGGGGGAGGTCTGGGGCAGGTATAGGTGCCTCCACAGGTGCGAGGACACCTGACTGTGGGAGGGGGAAGGATCCCATCCCTTCTCTCCGGGGGTGGGAAGGGCGTCTCCCTGGATGCCAGGTTAAGTTAGCAAAGACTCTCAGGGTGCTAAAGAAAGCAGGAGAGAGGCTCCTGCAGGTGTTCTAGGCGGGGGAAGTGCCTGACTACTAGGAAATCTGGGAGGCAGGATATTTGATCTATGCAGTCAGGCAGCAGCTGCTGCCAACTGTCCTAATGAGGGCTACAGCCTGTCCTCTCTCTCCCACTCTGAGGCTGCCTGTGGGGAGATGATAAAAGCAGGGAGACTCCAGCCTGGACCGGTGTCAGGCTGGCCCATTATCTTGTGGGGGTTGAGCTGTGTATTTTGGAAGGAGATACCACGGGAGAGCTGTCTCCCCTTTGTCTTTTGTGAGCCTGGCTGTACCTTTGGGCACTGGGCTGAGCTGGGATGGGGGGCCAGAGAACACTGGATGAGACAGAAATGGGGATGCAGGCTGGACGACAAGGCTCTCCGCCTTCTCTTTGGGTCAGAGGTGTTAGAATACAGGCAGGCGGTACTGGGGTGCCTTGCCAGCCACACCCCTCAGGAGCCTGACATCATAGTTGATGTGGTGGGATGTAGGTTTGGAACACTGATGATGTTTAAGGATGCAGTTAGAATGCAAGGGTTACCTTTAGATTTCCTAGCACTGTAGCACCACAGAGACCCATAATTTTCTGCTCAGGGCTGAAGAGTTTTAGAAGGCAAGAATATCTCTCTAATCTGTCTCCTCCTGGCCTCTCCTGTTGCTTCCACCCAAGTCCCTTAGACCAAAACTGGTATCCCTGCCTCAAGTCCCTTCTTTCTCAAGTTCTTCCAAAACATAGTGTCTTGGGAGATCTCAGGAGTGTCTCAGGACACAACTTTGCTTCTAGGACTCTCTCAGAAGCCTTCAATGTCTACTTAGAATATAATATAAACTCCTTATTTGAGGATCTCAAATGTTCTTTCCACCCCAACCTGCTTCCATCCTACCTTTCCAGTCTTTTCTTCTTTTGTTGCCCATTCTGTGTTCCAACAGACTATATTCCAGTCAGTTACTGCATCTTTTTCTATCCCCTCCCACCTTCTTACTTTCCTAAGTTTGGAATGTGCTTGTTCCTCATTGTCTCCTGCCTACTGAAATCCTTTTCTTCCTTCAAGATGCCCCCACCCCTCTGTGAAACCTCTGCTGGTGTTTGCCCCAGCTAAAACTCTTCTTTCCCTTCAGATCTTTTCTCATGCTTTACCTTGTCTCACATTTATTTATAGAGAGGCCCCAAACTGCCATCCCCCACTGGACCCTAAGTCTCAAGGGACCAGGCCTGTGTTCTCCTATCATAGCTGGGGCTTGGCCCAATGGTGGAGGCATTTGATAAGAGTTTTGTTGAGTTGAAATGACAGAGTCTTGAAGGCTTCTTTGGTGGGCGGTGAGATGACAGGGACTCATAGGTCTCAAGGGAAAACTTGCAGGACTGGAGAAGAAAAGGAGGAACCAGTAAATCTCTGGTCCATTTTGAGAAGAGGGAACTTCTCCAAATCTTGGGAGCTTTGCATGATTAATTAACTAATTAAAGGATGAGGCTGTCATCTACAGGGTAGATGCTCAATAAACATTTATTGAATTTGGATGAATTTTGCCTGATATTTACATAGCACTTTAAGATTTGCAGAGGCTTATATACATAATGAGAGTAATCAAGGAAGCCCCTTCCCTTCTGCAACTAGTTCAGGGGAACATTTCCCCCATGAAGCATGCATGGGGCTGAGAATGGGCTCAAGTGCATGGTGTCTGACCTCCTGGCAGAGTATGGAGTGGGATGGAGCAGACCAAAGTTAGGAAGACATTACAGGGTTATTATTTTGCAGGTGAGCAAACTCTTTGAAGTGAAATAACTAAAACACTATACTTGAAGTCAATAAAACTCAAGTCCAAAGCCAATCTTAGACACAAACTGGGTGATTCTGGGCAAGTCATTTAAGCTCTCCCTGTTTCCTCATTTGTAAATAAAGGCAATGGCACCTACTTCCCAGATTTGCTATGAGGATAAAATATTTGTAGAATACTTTGCAAATATTAAAGGGCCATATAAATGCTAGCTATTATTAATATTGTCATACAAGTAATAACAATAATAATAGCTAGTAGTTATAGATAGCTTTAAGGTTTGCAAAGTGTTTTATATACACTATCTCATTATAAACATTATATACAGTATATATGGCATACCTTGTACACATTATACATCACATACATTCATAAAACCATTTGGGTTAAATGCCATTCTTATTCTCTTTTTACAATTGAGGAACTTGAGGCTGAAAGTGATTAAGTGATTTGCTCTGGAGGAAGCTCAGACCTCTTTTCACTTGCCAACAAGGACACTTGGGAGGTATTCAATAGAGGAAGGTGTGGGCGATAAAAGGGATCAGGAAAGATTTCTTGAACAATTTTAGCTGGGATGTGGAGGAAACCAGAGAAGTCAGGAAGTCCAGACAGGGAGGGAGGGAATTCTAGGCATGAGGGGCAGCCAGAGAAAGTTCAGGGAGTTAGGAGAGGGCATGTCTTGGGTGCAAAGAACATCAGGGCACCAATGTCACATCAATGTAATGATTGAAGAATAGGTGGTGGGGAGCAAAGTGCAAGAAGACTGGGAAGTTAGGAGGGGCTTAGGTTATAAGAAATTTTCAAAGCCAAAGAGGATTTTATATTTGATTCTGGAGGAGGTAGAAAGCCACTGAGATTTATTGACTGGGGGGCTCATATGGACATTCCTGCGTTGTAGGAAGATTACTTTGATAGCTGAATGCAAGATGTACTGGAGTGGGGACAAACCCGTTGGGAAAACCAGCCAGAGAGTCACGTAATAACCTAAGTGTGAGGTGATGGGACCTACACCAGAGAAATCTCTGTGTCAGAGGACAGAAAAGAATTCAACGGGAGACTTGGGAGCAAATTGGATTACAAGTCACTTTCTTCTCTTGCTCTGGCTTCCCTATTTATAGAAAAAGGGGAGTTGGCAACATCTCTAAGCCCAGTTCTCTCTAATATCAGAAAAGTCTTATTTCTGCCCAAGAAGTTTGCATTTCTGAATGTTCTATTAGCATTCTTGGCATAGGTTTCCTAGCAATAGATGTCGAAGGGTGGAGGAAGTGTCAGAAGAGAGAAGGAGGTATGTGATATGATAGCTTATGAATGGTCATACAATTAGTAAGTGTCAGAGTAAAAATTCCAGGTCCAGCATTCCTTTACTATACCATGGGACTCATAAAAGGATTGTCACCTTCAACTCTAGGTCAGATAACTTCTTGAAGGACTTCTAAAAGTCTTTATTGATTTTTCCCTTAATTGTCCCTTTCCCACTGTTGATTATTTCTGATGTCTTATTTGTATGTAGCTGTTTGCATGTTGTCTCTCTCATTAGAGTATGTGGGACATATTTTGTCTTTCTTTCTATTTCTAGAATTCAATACAGTGCCTGACACATAGTAGGTGCTTATTGACTGACTGAAGAAGGGGTTACTCTGGTCTGTAGCTTATTTTTGTTGTTGATAAATTGTTTTTAAATTCAATTTTACTAGTCTCTCCAAGATGTCAAATTTGATGTTTGGAGATTTTTAATTTGTTCTTTTTCTGTTTTTGTTTTTGTTTTTTGTTTTTTTTCCCCCCTGAGGTAATTGCCCAGGATCACACAGCCAGGAAATGTTAAGTGTCTGAAATCAGATTTGAACTCAAGTCCTCCTGAGTTCAGGACTGGTGCTCTACCCACTGTGCCACCTAGCTGCCCCTTTCTGTTTTTTTTTTAAATTACATGTCCAATTCATTGATCTAAATTTTCTCTATTATGAGTACTGTATATTTTCTCCTCCTCCTTCTCTTCCTCCTTCTCCCTCTCTCTCTGTCTCTGTCTCTGTCTCTGTCTCTGTCTCTCTCTCTCTCTCTCTCTCTCTCTCTGTCTCTCTCTCTCTCTCTCTGTCTCTCTGTCTCTGCCTCTCTCTCTCTCTTTCTCTCCTCTCTCTTTCTCTCTCTCTCTCTCTCTCTCTCTCTCTCTCTCTCTCTCTCTCTCTCTCTCTCTCTCTCTCTCTGTCACACACACACACACACACACCCTGTCCCTTCTCAAAATAATGCTTTGCTTCTGACCACTTCTTCCTTTAATTCATGCTTCCTTCTATCAGCCCCTTCCTTACTGTTCTCCCCTTCACCTTCTACTTCCCTGCTGGATAAGACAGATATTTACACCTGAGGGTGTATGTTATTCCTTCTTTGAAACTATTTTGCATTGCCTGTCACCCTTTCCCTCATTTTTCTCTTCATTATAAAATCTTTTTCTTTCATGCCTCTTTACTGTGAAATAAATTTCCCATTCTTTCTCTCCCTTCTCTCAGTATATCCCCCTTTCTCACTTCTTAATTTTTTTTAGATCATTCCAGCATAGTCAGCTCACACCTGTTCACTCTGTCTATATATACTTCTTCATGATAAAGTCCTTAGGAGCTACAAGTATCACTTTGCCACCTAAGAATGCAGGCAATTTAACTTGGAGTCCCTTATGATTTTTCTTTTATGTTTACCTTTTTCTTCTTGAGACTTGATTTGAAAGTAAAAATTTCTATTCAGTTCTGGTTTTTTCAGCTTAAAAGTCTTCTATTTCATTATATTTCTATTTTCTCCCTAAAGGATTATTCTTAGTATTGCTGGGTAGGTCATATTCTTGGTTATAATTCCAGCTCCTTTGTCTTCAGGATTGCCTTCATATTCTCAGACCTCCCTTTCTTTAATGTAGAAGCTATTAAATCTTGTGGGATCCTGACCTCCATAATAGTTGAATTGTTTCTTTCTGACCGTATGCCATATTTTCTCCTTGATCTGGGAAATCTAGAATTAAACTATAATATTTTTTTGGAATTTTCATTTGGGGATCTCTTTCAGGAGGTGATTCTTTCAGTTTATGTTTTGCCCTCTGGTTCTAAGATATCAAGGAAAATTTCTTGATAATTACTTGAAATATAATGTCTAGTTTCTTTTCTTCTTCTTCTTCTTTTTTTTTTTTTTTTTTGATCATAGTTTTCAAATAGAACAATAATTCTTAAATTATCTCTCCTTTACTTTACAGGTCAGTGATTTTATGATGAATTGTTCCACATTTTCTATTTTTTTGATTTTTTTTTCAGTTTGTTTATTGTCTTTTAATGTCTTATAGAGTAGCTTCCAGTTTTTCAATTCTAATTTTTAAGGAATTATTTTCTTCAGTGAATTTTTGTGCCTCTTCTATCATTTAGACAGTTTTTTCTTTCTTTCTTTCTTTCTTTCTTTCTTTCTTTCTTTCTTTCTTTCTTTCTTTCTTTCTTTCTTTCTTTCTTTCTTTCTTTCTTTCTTTCTTTCTTTCTTTCTTTCTTTCTTTCTTTCTTCCTTCCTTCCTTCCTTCCTTCCTTCCTTCCTTCCTTCCTTCCTTCCTTCCTTCCTTCCTTCCTTCCTTCCTTCCTTCTTTCTTTCTTTCTTTCTTTCTTTCTTTCTTTCTTTCTTTCTTTCTTTCTTTCTTTCTTTCTTTCTTTCTTTCTTTCTTTCTTTCTTTCTTTCTTTCTTTCTTTCTTTCTTTCTTTCTTTCTTTCTTTCTTTCTTTCTTCTTCTTTTTTTTTTTTCTGAAGTAATTGGGTTAAGTGACTTGCCCAGGGTCACACAACTAGGAAGTATTAAGTGTCTGAAGTCAAATGTGAACTCAGGTCTTCCTGACTTCAGGGCTGGTGCTCTATCCACTGCACCACTTAGCTGCCCTTACAGTTTTGTTTTTTAAGGTGTTATTTTCTTCATTATTTCTTTCTGTGTGTATCTTTTACCAAACTGCCTTACTCTCCTCATAATTTTCCTGAATCACTTTCATTTCATTTCCCAATTTGTCTTGTACCTCTCTTATTTGATTTTTAAAATCTTTTTTGAGCTCTTCTAGGAATTCTTACTGGGTTTGTTTCTAATTCACATTTCTTTCTTTCTTTTTCTTTCTTTTCTCTCATTCTCTTTCTTCCTTACTTCTTTTTGTTTGTTTCTTCCTCATTCTTTCTTCCTCTTTGTTTCTCTCTGTCTCTGTCTCTGTCTCTCTCTGTCTCTGTCTCTGTGTCTCTCTATGTCTCTCTCTCTCAGTATATATCTTTGAAGTTTTCCTTGTAGCTATTTTGATATCAGTGTCCTCTGAGTTTGTATCTCGAGCTTTCCTGTCACCATAGCGGCTTTTTATAGTCAGGTTCTTTTTTGGTCGTTGCTATTTGCTCATGTTTCCCAACCTATTTCTTGACTTTTAACTTTATGTGAAAGTTGAGCTCTGCTCCTAGGATGGAAGGGATACTGTCCTGTTTCAGGTTTTTCATGCTGCAATTTTCAGAGCTGGTTCTCGGGGATCTGCAGGTTTTTAGTCCTTCCGTAGTGGTCTGAAACAAGGAGAGGTGTGGACACTGCTGTCCTGGCCTGTGTTCTGGTCTTTCCTTAGGAAGGGTCCTTGTCCCCTAGACCCACAAGTGCTAGTGCTCCCCTAGGCCCCTATAACTATTTCCAAGGCTCATGGCTGTTGCTGCGGGTGCCTGAGGTCTGCGCCAACTCCATCTCCCTGTGTCCCAGACCTTTTCTGCTGACCTCCCAAGTTGCTTGGACTGGAAAAATGTCTCGCTCCGTCCTTTGCCAGTGCAGAATGTGATTTTGGTGTTATTTTAAAGTTGTTTGGGAGCGTTCAGCCAAGTTGTTGTCTGTTATCCTCCATCTTGGCTCTGCCTGTGTAGCCTATTTTTGAGGTGATAGGAAAAAGGCTAATGCTAGATGTCTGTTCTTTCTATACAGACACTCCCCAACCAATTCTCCCGTTTGCCCCTCTCTCCATTTTGAATGAACGGAAAATACCAAATTAGTTAAATTATTACATAGGAATGTCCCAGGCACCCAGAGGCTGTCATGCAATTATTGGACTTCAGATTGTCTGTGGATGAGCCAGAATTATAGCACTCAGTCCAGAGGCCCTAGGGAAGAATTCCCCAATTCCCTAAACGGGGGGAAGGGGAGGATCTGTTGAGAATGTGCCCTCATCTTGGGGATGTCACCGAGAAGCAGCAGCTTCTTCCTGGAAAGATTTGGAAGGGGATCAGGGTGGGCCCAGGGACCTGGAGCTCTAGAGAAGAGCTTAGGGGTAAGTTCTGTTCCTCCTAGGCTGGAGCTACAGAGTTCATTTTCTAGATACTTTTGTGAAAAGAGACTTGTTGCTCTAGGGAGGCTGCAGGGCCTCTGCTTCAGGAGAGGTCTCGTAAGCTTTGGGCTCACAGAGGTCCCAGGCTCGTCCTCTAAAGAAAGTGGTCAAGCTCTCTGACCTTTTATGCCCCCGCCCTAGAACTCCAGGGAAAATCACCTAAAGCTCCTGTCTAGGATCTCCATAAAAGAGAGTAGAAACAATAATAATAATGACAATAACAACAATAAAATTTATGATTTGAAAAGTATTTATACATTATCTTATTTGATTAACCTTATTATCCTTAATCAACCCTGTAAAGTAGATGCTATTATTATCATCATCCCATTTTACAGATGAGAAAATTGAGATTCAAGATGATGGCTGATGGCAGTGGAAATGCCCACAGACAGATGCAGACCGGATACTCACTGAGGATGGAGGAGGAGTAGGGAAAGCAACATGCATTTATTGAATGCCTACTGGGTTCCAGGCACAGTGCTGAGCTCTTCCCGAGCACCAGGTGGTAGCTGCTATTGTAAGCGCCATTTTTCCAAATAAGAAAACTGAGGCAGGGACATAGAGCTAGCAAGTATCTGAGGCTGGATCTGAACTCGTCTTCCTGACTCAACATCCCATGCTCGGTTTGAATTCTGCCTCTGCTAGTACAGGACTTGGATGGATGATTTTCTTCTTAGAAATTCACTTTCCTCATGAGTCAAAATAGGAGGGGGTTGACTTCTTAAGTCCCTTCCAGCCTGGCCCAGAGTCCAAGCTTACACTATGAGGGTGAGAAGGGGGAGGCAGGCCTGGAGGAGGAGGCGGGCTGGTAGAGAGGGGGCAGGGAATGGGTGTGGGTCAGCACCTGAGCCCCACCATGTTCCCAATGACACATCCCCCTTTGGCCGGCTTAGAAGGTTCAATTTTCAGCTAATAAAGCTTTTCAGAAAAAAAACTAGGCATGTGTTCCACCCCTCCCTCACCACTCCACCCAGTCTGCCCCGGTGGAATTTCAATTCAAAAGCTATTTTTGTTTGAGGCAGATAACAATAAGTGCATTATACATACTTCCTCGCTAAGAACTGGGTGGTCCAGTGGAAAGAGCCCCTGCTTGGAATGAGCCAGCCCACCTGGGGCCAGTTCCTGGCTCTCACAGGGGCCGATCTGTGACCTTGCAGAGGAAATGGGGCTGAATTAGTATCAGATAACCTGGATTTTGGTTCTCATCTCCCTGGACTCATCTCTGTGACTCCTCTGGGATTTCTTGCACTATCTGGCCTGAGGTCCGTTCTAGCTCTCAACCTATAAATTTTATTTATAGATTTATAAATCATTAACCTCATATATAATATTCATATGTATAAACATATAATATAAAATAATAATTATAAATAAATTTATAAATAAAAATCATTCCTTCCAAGTCTCAGTTTTCTCACCTATAAAATGGGACTAACACTTGTACAACCCATTTCCTGGAGGAAAATGCTTTGCAAATCTAAAAATCAGGAATGAGAGTTATATTTGATGTTGAAAATGGATCTGGGCCCATGACTCTCCTTTTTAGGGTGGAAAAAGTGAGGCAAAACTTTGCTTAAATCTGTGGTGGAAATTGGGATCAAATCCAGGTGGCAGCAAGGTGAAAACGGTTAGGAAAACCAGAATTCAAATGTGGTTTCAGGCACTTATTAGCTATGTAAGTTCCTTAACTTCTCTGTGCCTGAATTTCCTCAACTGTAAAATAGGCATAATAAAACCCTTTCTTCCTGGGTCATTGTGAGAATCTGGTGAGTTAATTACAAAAAACTTAGCAAAATGCATGGCATATAGTAGGTGTTTAATAAATGTTTGTTTAAATGCTGCCTCCTCATATAATGAAATATAGTATTCAAAATAAAAATTAAAAAAAACAAAACCTGTTACTAGAAACTTGGGGAAGTGGGAGAATACTGCTGTTCAGTTTTTACCCAGAATTCCCCAACTTTTCAAGGCCTTTGACCTTGGAACAAATTTCTTTCCACTAAGAAGGCCTGTTTTTGCTTTTTCAAGGGTGTTGGAAAGGAAAGGGTTTGAAAATAAAGGATCTGGTACTGAAAATAAATAAAAACATCATCAAGAGTACGATTTTCACTTTTTTGTTTGCTTTTTTTTTTTTTCCTCTCATGGCTTTTCCCCTTTTGCTCTGATTTTTCTTTTGCAATATGACTGATATGGAAATATATTTAAAATGATTGTACCTATATGATCTATTTCAGATTGCTTGCTGTCTTGGTAAGGAGAAAAAAAAATGGAACTCAAAATCTCACAAAAATGAATGTTGAAAACTATCTTTACATGTAATTGGGAAAATAAAATGCTACTGAAATTTTAAAATAAATGATTAGACACAGATGCAGAGAATCCAATGGGAGAAATGGAGTTTGGAAAGAAATGACAGTCTACTGGTCCTCCATGTTTCTCTTTCAGGATGGATGGAGAAATTGAAGGGCTGGATGCTGCCTCTGTAGCAGAAGTTGGTGAAAGGGAGTAAAACTGAAATCAGTCAGTATGACTGAGTAGCCATGCAAGGCAACATGATAATGGTTCAGGGAGACTGGACAGGACAATGAAACCTATCAAGATCCAGCAGTTCGGGCAGTCGGTGATACAGGTGAAATCTAATACTTGGTATTTGTTCCCCCTCATTTCTGATAGGATTATTGCCAATTTTCTCTTATCCATCAACCTCCTCACTTCCCAAGTCTCTTTTGAGAAGAAGCAGGAAGCATAGGAGTGGGAAAGACTTCCAATTCCTGGCATGCTCTTGTCATCAAACCCTGTCAGTGGAAGCCTCTTCCTTCCAAAAAAAAAAAAAAAAAAAAAGATTTTTTAACCTGGGATCTGTGAATTGATTTCAAGAGGTCCATGAAATTGAATGGGAAAAACATTTTTTTTACTTTTGTTTTCCCTAATCCCTAAACGAAATTTTACATTTCCCTCAATTACTTTTTTTTTTTTTTCTTTCCCCTGAGGCTGGGAAATCTAGAAACTTGAGTTTGGCCACCTTCCATACCTTTGCTCACACTGTGCCCCTTGCCTACAAGAGTCTTTCTCCTGAATTCACCTCCTGAATTCCAATGTATCTTTTTTTTTTTTTTTCCCCTGAGGCTGGGGTTAAGTGACTTGCCCAGGGTCACACAGCCAGGAAGTGTTAAGTGTCTGAGACCAGATTTGAACTCGGGTCCTCCTGAATTCAAGGCTGGTACTCTATCCACTGCGTCACCTACCTGCCCCTTTCCCTCAATTACTTAAAAAATATTCTGAAAAGTCTTCACCAGACTGTCCAAAGGATCCATGACCTACAAAAGATTAAGAACCCCTGTTTTAAATGTTTATTGCATTATCATGCTATTTGAAATTGCAATTAAAGAATGAGAGGTCATGTGGCCTAGTGAACAGAGAATCATCCTCAGAGCTAGGAAGACCTGCCGGTGTCCCATAGTGGCTGTGATGATAGACGTGTCTTTAAAAGTCAGCTCTTTAAGGTTCTAAGTCACTGAGATCTGCATTGAAAGGAGTTTTCTTCAACCAAGCATCTCCCATACCAATGAAATCATGTGTCCAATTCTTGGTCCATGTGGAAGCTCCTCTCCCCCAATACCCCTGAAACTGTGGGACTGAGAAAAGAAGAAGAAAGGAACCTACTGTACTGATGGAGCAGGAAATTTTGGCCTGAGGCAAGATAAGAAGTCTCTTAGAAGAGAAGACTGTCTCCTTCAACTTGTCTCCCTCAAAATTCTTTGATGGTGACTCCTTTTGTTTCCCAGCCCTTCCTTGAGTTGATATACTGGTACCACCTTGGGTGAGGTCCATCCTTTGGATTCAGCCACTCCAACAATGTTGGGGGTTCTGATTTTATCATGCACTATTGTTTATTATGGTCTACCCATTTGTATTTTGGTATTGACTCACCTTTATCTCAGAGTCTGTGTACATTTTGTAATCACGGTGTTGGCTTCTTACCAGAAGCTTTCCAGGGCTCTTTCAGACTGAAAGCTTTGTTTTCAAATGGATCCTCACACCTCGTGGTTGGTCTGGTATAGAGTTTTTCGGGAAGGTGATATAATAAAAATGTGAAGACTAGGAACAAAGCAAAGGGAGGACAGTGGGAAGGCAGGACACCATTTCGATCTCTTTTAAAAAACCATCAATAGCTTTTGTTTTAACATTAATCAATGATAGGGGTATAGCAGAACCCTTTGGTGTGAGAGCTTGCCGAGCCCTTTTCAGAGTTTCTCACCCATCTTTGAGATTCAGATTTTGCTAAATTCGAACCTGTGGCTCTAAGGCCAGCACAATGGTCACAATTAGTAAAATTGCTTCAGCAGATGGACTCAGTTGAGGGTAACTGATGAGCCTCAAACGGGAGTGTCTGCCCCAAGCATGTGAAGACTTTTCCTAGTGGAATGGGTGAATGAGAACAATGGGTTCCAACGGCCATGAAGGCTGCTGATACAGCACTGGAGCCCCTGGAGCTGGGTCAGATGCAAGGATGCCCTGCATCCTGAGCCATCGCCAGTCATCCTGACTTTTGTCCTGCACCGGACTTCAATAACTGGAAGAAAATGCGGTGGGCTTTGGGCAACTCTGCCTCACTTCAGTTCAATTCACTTGGTGATGTCATTGATCCTCTTAGAAAGTGGACAAATAACAATAGGTAATAACAATATTTAGCATATATACATTATACATATCTACACAAATGCATATATGTATGTTACATATATGTGTGTGTATATCTATGTATCTTTAAGATTTACAAAGCATTTTCTATAGCATCACATTTAATCCTCAGAACTTTGTGAAATAGGTTCTAGCATTAGGAGGAGGAAACATCCTTCCTCTTCTTCTATTCAGAGATCCACACACTGGGAGAAAGAACAACATTAATAACTTATAGAACTTTTAAGATATACAGAGCATTTTTCATGTTATCTTATTTGATCCTTACAACAGTATTATAGAGTAAACATTATTATTATTTCTATTTTACAGATGGAGAGACTGAGATTAAGTGACTTGGCCAGGGCCATACTGCTGGTCCATGTTTAAGGCTGGATTTGAACTCATCTTCACGCTTTCAATTCCAGAGCTCTATCCATTATATCAGAGCAGCTCACAAAGCTATGAGACCTTCAACCAAGTCTGAGAACAGATGTCTCTTCAAAGAACAGAGAGTTTGTTTTCAGTTCTCTTCTTTGAGATCAAAGTTGTTTATTATAATTACACAATATTGCCTTTTGTTGTTTATTGTTTTTTTTTCTCATTCTTTCAATCTATAGTTGTTGTGGATTTTATTTGTTGTGCTTTGTGCAACTTTTTTTTTAAAATTATAGCTTTTTATTTACAAAACATGCATGGGTTATTTTTCAACATTGACCCTTGCAAAACCTTCTGTTCCAACTTTTCCCTTCCTTCTTCCCCACTCCCTCCCCTGGGTGGCAGGTAGTCCCATTCATGTTAAATATATTAAAATATGTTAAATACAATATATGAATACATATTGATACAGTTATCTTGCATGCAAACCTTTTTTTTTTTTTAATAACTTGGGAGTGTTAGCACAGCGAGGGAGGCAGAAGCATTGACCTCTAGCCCAGCAAAGGAATGGCCAGGCTCATGGTTGTCCTACCATGGTAGTTGTTCCCTCCTTTTTTACCATTTTAATTATGTTTCTCTGTGTCTTCTAATCATGGGAAGGAAGAAAGAAATTATGTATTTAATGAGGAGTTCAGAATTGTTTCATTCAATTTTAATTGAGGTAGAATTCTCATTTTTATTACATCAGCTCGGCCTACCCACGAGCAGTTGTATTCTTCCAGTTGTTTAGACCTAACTTAATTTGTGTGAAAAGCGTTTTGTAATTGTGTTCATATTGTTCCCGGCTTTGATTAACCAACTGTTCTTGAGTACCTGCCATGTTCAGGAAGAACCCTTGTGTCAGTTCGGAGAGGTTCAAAGTCTAGTTAAGATTCATTCCTGCCCTCGTGCACTTACCGTGATGATAGCATTGGCTTTAGACTCAGTAGAACTGAGTTCAAATTGTACCGCTCCATGTGATTTGGGGCATGTCACTTACCCCCAATTCCTCAGTTTTCTCATTTCTAAAAAGCAGCCTTGAGGTTCCTTCCAGCCTTAAACTGCTGAGTCTCTATTATAGATGGCAGCTCAGGACGGGAACATGACTCTCAGCCTCAGTTTCCCTGTCTATAAAATGGGAATAATAACAATACCTAAATCACAAGGTTGCTTTTAGTATCACATAATATAACACGTAAAGTCTTTTGCAAACCATCCCATACTAAATGCTTGGAATTATGAGTCATTACAAATGGATCAGGGAGGAGAACTTAGAGTTTAGCAGAGTCCCATGTGAAAGGGAGGACAGAAGTTTGGTTAAGGGTGTGCTGATAAATGTTGGATGGCCGGCTCTCTGGGGGGAAATACAGGACATACTTGCCAGCTTCCTATGCATTCTTAGCATTTTCCTCATCACTTTCTTCGGTCTAGACAACACAAAATAAATAAAGCAAACCCTGATTGGAGGCGCTTGCCGGCTTCCGAGGGGCAAGTGCTCACGAGCATTGGTTCTCGTGAGCGGGTTTGAGCTGACTCCAGAGGCCCCCGGTTGTTACTAAGGAGAGGGATCTTAGAGCCAGAGGAGGTCTAAATTGTCCTCTAGTCCCATTATACAGATGAGGAAACTGAGTCTTGCCCAAGAACATATGGGGATTAAGTAGGAAAGTCAGGATTTAAAGCAAGACACTTGTTACTGACCCAAGATTCCAACTCGAGCAGGCTTCCTGGAAGACATGGCCTTTAAAAAAGGGTGGGTGAGAGCGCAGCAGCCCAGAAGGAGAAGGAGGACATTCCAGGGAGAGCTTCCAGTTTCCAGCCTGAAGCACTGGCTGTCCCTGACGGGGTCCAGCTGGAGGGGAGCGGCCCAGCTCTCTCGGCTGGCCACATTCCTGACTCTCTGCCAGGTTCAGGGTTCCCAGAGCAAGGGTGAGAAAGCAGGCCCTGCAGGCAGCGGGTCAGGAGCTGGGCGAGGCAGGGCGGGCCGGGAGGGGCCGAGATTCCAGCTCCTGGCAGCTTCCAGAGGCCCTGATAACCATCTAGCGGGCAGCCACCCAACCTTTTCGGGTTCAGATCCCATGAAAACAAATGCCTAAGATCCAGGGACTTCCCAAGTGGGAAGCTTGGAGTGGTCTGGCATGGGTTAATGGTAAGAACCTTGGGTCTGGAGGTCTGGGTGTGAGTCCAGGTCCTGCTGCTGACCTCCTGTGCGACCCCAGACCTCGGTTTCCATCTCTTTAAAATGATAGTGTTGAGTTAGGGGCTCACCTAGGGGCTCGCTCTTCCAGCTCGGTCATGTAGTTTTTCTGAAAACAGGATTTAAAAAGCAATTACTGCCCCTCTCAGGAAAATCTTCCATGTTTGCCGCTGTTGTGTGGCCCCCGTTCCTCTCATTTCCCTTCAATTCAATTTTCCCTGAAGCCTGCCCTCTCCCGAACCTCATCCCCTTCCACTCCTAGGACGTTCCCTTCTGCCATAAAGCTTTCCCTCTGCGGAGCCCTTTTATGCCCTCATCCCAGCCTGCCTTATCTTATAGTTGGAGTATTGCCCTTGCTCCTTCCTATCCCACTACTTCAAAGGCCTCTTGAGGGTAGGCTCTCCCTTTTATTTCTTCTTCAGAATTCCAGTGTCCCACACAATGTTTTGTAGCTTTTTAATTTTTTTGTCCAGATCTGTGATTTCAGCCATGTTGGGGACTCTCAGTGTGAAAAGTCCCTCATCAAAGCAGTTCAACAGCTCTTCTGTACAGTTATCCCTTCCACGTCATGACTTTGCCCATCAAGGTTTTATATATCAAGAGTTGTCATAAGAAATTAAACAAGATGCTCAACCTATATTGGATTGCTTGCTGTCTAGGAGAGTGGGGAGGGAGAAAAATTTGGAACATAAGGTTGTGCAAGGGTGAGTGTTGAAAACTTTCTTTGTGTATATTTTGAAAATAAAAAGCTCTATTAAAAAAAAAGAAATTAAATGAGAATTTTGGGGGAGTTTTATGGAAACTGCAGATGACACAGAAAAAAGTTTAATAACTCAGAAATGCACAAAATATATATACATATTATATACAGAGTATAGTGTAATATCAGCATATTTTAATCTCTTAATACCTTAATAATTCAGCCTTCTTCTCTGGTACAAAGAGAGGGCCAAACAATCTTGCCTGGATATTCTAGATCAGAAGGGATAGTTGTCATCAGAGAGTTGCGGGGGGTTCTAACAGATTTAATGACTTTCTAGAGTCACACAGCTCCTATGTGTCAGAGATGGGATTTGAACCCAAGTTCCTAACTCCAAAGTCAATTCTCTACTGTACTATAAAACCTTCCATCTTGCTCAAAATTTGTTGTTATTCAGTTGTTTTTCAATCATTGGCCCCATTTGGGATATTCATGGCAAAAAAAAAAAAAAAAAAAAAAAATTGGTTTGCCATTTCCTTCCCCAGCTCATTTTACAGATGAGGAAACTGAGGCAAACAGCATTAAGTGACTTACTCAGAATCACCCAGTAAAGTGTCAAGGGTCAGATTTGAATTCATGTAGATGGATTTCCTAACTCCAGGCTCTGTCCTATGTGCACTATGGAGCCCTAACACTTCCTTTCATAAAATAGATTTCACAAAATAAACATTTGTTGAACCAAGTGATAGATACATTTGCCATGACTTTTAGGGATTTTTATCATTTTAAATCTTGTAATTATTAGTGAAATGAAAGGGGAGGGGCCTTTGTAGGCACAAAGAATAGCATAAGCAAAGAGAAGGAGATGAGACATTGCTGGGATCATAGAAGGAGGGCAGGAATGGGCGTGATTTGGTTTGAAGCATGAAGGATGAGAGTGGGGGGAGAGGGCATTTGTTCTGTCCTTGTTTCTCCTCTGTCTCATTATTACTCTGCAAGCTCCCTGAGGGCAGGGACTCTTGGATGCTCCTTCAGCATCAGAGCCCCCTTCTTTCAGAGACTCCCCATCTTGGGATCAGTTTTAGGAATCCTGGGTTGACTTTAGTCCTGTCACACCTTAGAAATGCCCTAACCTCCACCTCCTGAACAGCCGGGATTACAGGGGAAGCCGTGGCACCTGGCCTCTGACCTTAAACACGAGGAAGCAAAGGACTTGAGAGGTAAAGCGACTTTCCCAGTGTCACACAGCTAGTAGTACAAAACTGCGGCTCAGGGCCTCAGACTCAGATTTCTACGGTACAATTTTATAGACTTATGGCTGTATGTTTTCTTTGTAGTACATCCAGTTTTTGAGAGTTCGTGGCTGGAAAGGACAAGGCCCCTTCATTTTACAGCTGAATACAGTGAATATTGTCACACAGCTGGGCTGATAGGAACTGAGCCCTGACTTTGGAAGAGGGAGGCATTTAAGAAAGTGAATTCCATGCAATTGTTTTGTATGGGAAGGAGAAGAAACATCTAGTTAGCTAAATAACTGCAGACAGATGTAGGCAGAGGCCGCCACGCAAGCAGAAGGTTCCTCATTGGTTGAGAGTCAGCCTGGGATTAGAGAACAGAGAAATGAGTTCCATCCAGCTGCCCGGCTGGGCCAGTTCTAAATCAGCCTGGATGTTCTGATGTGGAAAATTCCATTCTCTTTGGGAGCTGACAGGGAGCTCGGAATTCGAGGTCCAGAGAGGATCCTGGACCAAACAAAGCCCAGGTACTGCCAGCTGGAATGGATCCTTGGGACATTCGAGTGCTCCTCAGCTGGGCTAGTTCTAGTTTCTCCTCCACTCTCTTTTTATTGATGAATGGGACCAGGAGACACGCTGGAAGGCCATCCCGGGGAGAATATCCCTTCTCAAAGCGGGTCTGTATCTTTTCTGCAGTTTAGTCCTGCAGAGATGCTTAAACCCCTGGGAAATTGTGTCTTGTCTATGTGTTAGGGAGGACTTACAGCCAGATATTCCTGTGCTCCCGGGCCAGCTCATCATCCAATATTCCACGTGGTTTCTCTTGATTGTGAAATATCCCCCCACAATGAAGCTTGGCCTGTGTAGGAATGGAGAGAATGGATGCTAGTTTGGAGCCTTAGTTTGGAAGGAAGGAAATAAAGATTTATGTCACTCCTGCTGCGTGCTGGGCACTGGGCTGAGGGCTTTACGATGATTACTTCATCCTCATTCCAACCCTCTTTACAGGTGAGGAAACTGAGGCAGATAGGTTAAGTGACTTTCTTAGAATCATATCAGTGTCTGAGGCCACATTTGAACCAGATGTTCCCGACTCCAAGCTCAGCACCCCGTCCACCCAGCTGCCCATGACTGACTCTATTTTGTCAATATACTGATATGTAGCACCTGGCCCCTAGTCCAGATGTCTTCCTTCTTCTGAACACTTAGTTTACATATTAACCCCAAAATAATATTTCTAAAACAGGCCCGATCACGTCACTCCTGTTTTCCAAAATCTTCACCAAATGCCAGGAAAAAACACCAAGTCCTCAGCTTGGAATTTAAACTCTTCCTAATCTTGCTGCAGCCTGCTTCTGTCTCCTCGTTTCATACCATTCCCTTTGATTCACTGTAGACTCCAGCCAAATGAACTAGATCTTCCTCGGCCCAGCGACCTCTCCTCTCCGGGCTCCACGCCTTCGAAGGGGCTGCCGTGTCTTCTCCCCCCTCTGGAATTCACTTCCTTCCCCCCACTAGCTCTGACCATCCTGTCAGAGTGCCACTTCCCACATGAACCTCCACTGGGCTTGGAAACGGACAGATCTTTCCGCTTTGTACCGTGAAGCTCTTCTTTATCCCAACCTCCCCGGCTGTTGAGCTTTTCTCCCTCCACAAATTTCCTTGTAATCACTTCTCTGTGCACATACATGTTGCAACCCCAATAAAAGGTCCTTGAGGGCCCCTCAGATGCCCCAATCTTAGTTTCCTCACCTTCACATTGAAGGATTGGCTTAGGTGATCTCTCTGATCCTTCTGGACCTAAATCCTAGGAAATGGACACCATGGCACAGAAAACTAAAGAATTATTCCATCATAAAGTATGTAATCGGAGCAGCTGGTGTTTGTTTGTTTGTTTTTTAAACCCAGAATTTATACAATGAGACCTGATATCTCCAGCAAGAGAATAGAAGAAGTGATAACCAAATAACAGCTTGTTGGAGCCCCGTTTTCCTGCCGTTGATTTTTTCTGGTATCCTTTGAAACGGACAAATCCTTCAGTCTCCTGCCATGCAGTGACTAATCAGCAGAACTGTCTCTGGAACTCTATGGAGGACATTTAGAGATGCCGGGAACAGAACTCAGTGTAATGATGAAAATAGATAATTTTAAATAAGGATACTTCTCCTATCACCCGGGCGCTCGGGGGCATGTCACAGAGAACCAGATATAAATAAACTGCTAAAGGTTTAACGCAGCCATGGAAATAAGGAGCAAACGTTTGCCAGCCCACGGAAATTTTGTATCACACTAGCCTAAGGAGTGGATTTGATGACACTGCTAGAATTCTTTGCTACAGCTCAGACATTTGCTTAGTGTTCCCTCTTTCTTGTTCTTTTCCTCTCTAACTTTGCACCTGGTTTAAGGTGCTGATTTCTTTCTTTCTTTTTTTTTTTCTAAAGCTTTTTATTTTCAGAATATATGCATGGAGAATTTGACAACACTGACCCTTGCTTGGCCTTGTGTTTCAGATTTTCTCCTCCTTCCCCCATCCCCTCCCCTAGATGGCAAGCAATTCAATATATGTTATACATGTTTAAATATATGTTAAATCCAATATGTATAAACATATCTGTACAATTCTCTTGCTGCACAAGGGAAATCAAATAAAAAAGAAAGCAAATGAGTAAGAAACAAAATGCAAGTGAACAGCCACAAAAAGAGTGAGAATGTTATGTTGTGATCCACACTCAGTTCCGACAGTCCTTTCTCTGGATGTAGATGGCTCTCATCACAAGATCATTGAAAGTGGCCTGAATCGTGTTATTGTTGGAAAGAGACATGTTCATCAGAATTATCATCGTATAATCTTGTTGTTGCCGTGTATAATGATCTCCTGGTTCTGCTCACTTCACTCAGCATCAGTTTATAAGTCTCTCCAGGCCTCTCTGAAATCCTCCTGCTGGTTGTTTCTTACAGAACAATAATATTCCATAACATTCACATACCACAATTTATCCAACCATTCTCCAACTGATGGGCATTTACTCAGTTTCCAGTTTCTTGCCACGACAGAAAGGGCTGCCACAAATATTTTTGCACACCTGGGTCCCTTTCCCTCCTTTAAGATTTCTTTGGGATATAAGCCCAATAGGAACATTGCTAGTTCAAAGGGTATTCACAGTTTGATAACTTTTTGAGCATAGTTCCAGATTGCTCTCCAGAATGGCTGGATTCTTTCACAACTCCACCCACAATGCATCAGTGTCCCAATTTTCCCACATCCCCTCCAACATTTATCGTTATCTTTTCCTGTCATCTTAGCCAATCTGAGAGGTATGTGGTGGTACCTAAAAGCTGTCTTAATTTGTATTTCTCTGATCAATAGTGATTTAAAAGGGTGCTGATTTCTTTTAATTTTAATGGATGAATTTTGTTTTAACACAGCAGATATAAATAAGGTATAATACCCATTCCCTGAAAAGTTAAGCAAAACAATACAAATGATTGATTTGCTTAACAGTCTATGTCACCATATGCTTTTTTCCTTTACTCTTCCTTACGAGATAGGATAGTCTTTGAGATTAAAGTATGTGTGTTTGAAGACCCAGCTTTTAATGGTGTTGACAGGTTACGTCCCCAAGAGAGTAGCTACTACTACTTTCAGGGGATTTAGGGGAAGGAATCATTTGAGCACCTGTCCTCCTAAATAGGAGTACATAATCCCCCCAGTAGTGGGCTTTTAATTCAATAGATTCAGTTCCTTTAGCAAAGACATTAACTCAAATGGTATAGCAAGAACAGTACTAACAAAACATTTGCCTCAATGCTTACTTTCTCACAAAATCACCCAGAGCTTAGGATAGCAAGAATGGGTATGTACTGAGACTTACATCAACTGATGCTGAGTGAAACGAGCAGAACCAGAAGATCATTATACACTTCAACAATGATACTGTACGAGGATGTATGCTGATGGAAGTGGATATCTTCACCATAGAGAAGAGCTAATCCAATTCCAATTGATTAATGATGGACAGAATCAGCTACATCCAGAAAAGGAACACTGGGAAATGAGTGTAAACTGTTATTTTTACCTTCTGAATCCAATTCTTCCTGTGCAACAAGAAATTCGGTTCTACACACACATATTGTATCTAGAATATACTGTAATATATTTAACATGTATAAGACTGCTTGCCATCTGGGGGAGGGGGTTGGGGGAGGAAGGGAAAAAATCTGAATAGAAGTAAGTGCAAGGGATAATGTTGTAAAAAATTACCCATGCATATGTACTGTCAAAAAATGTTATAATTATAAAATAAAATTAAAATTAAAAAAAAAAAAAGAATGGGTACGTACTTCAAACACTGGTGGCGAGTCATCTGTGACCAAGGCGACTTAAAACTCTAGAACTTCAGGGTCTCAATCTTTCCCGAAGGTTATCAAAACATTTTCTGTGGGATGAGGAGGGAAGCCCAGGTGGGTGAGTCTGTGGCTGCTGGGCGAGGGCTAGGCGAGCTGCACGCTCTCACTATTGGACAGTGGCTGGATGGTTACTCCCATTGGACTGCTCTGAAGGTCATTAGTCAACTCATACCAGCCTCAGTGGGTAAATTGCTTAAACACTGGATCCTTCTCTGTTGGGTAGCATCTCTGTTGGGCAGGTTGATTGGCCAAACTCTCTGGTCCTATTCTTTGGGCGGGGCAGTCTTTCCTACCTTTATGTACCTGCCTGGTTTGCAGTATCGTTTATTCTTTTCATCAAGAGGGCTACAGAACTCTTCAGCTGGGGCAGTAACGCCGAAGACTCTTCCCTTTGTGATTACCAGAGCCTTAGCTTTAAGATTGTCACCTACAGGCTGGAGATGGGAGGGGGCTTGCCATTCCTGTTCTAAAATACTTCCTGGCCCTTTTTTCAGTTTCAGTTCAGTCCCACCTCCCACACTCCCTTGGGAATGTTATGTGGATGAGTGTCTAAAGAGAAAGGCAAGAATTCAATCTATGAACTGCAGACAAAGTCAGTGTTTCCTTCACCTTTAAATGTACAATCGAGCTGTTTAAATCTCAGATTCTTCTTAGGATGGGAATATCTATTTTTTTCCCCCACAGAAAGACTTTCTCTCTAAATTGTAACATCTCTGTCTTTCAGCCTTTCCTATCCCTTTTTATGTGAGTTTAACAAGGTAGTATCTATGACCCCCAGTGTATTTAAAATGAGTTTTAGGGCAGCATAACACGGCCTTTAGTTAGATTCTTCTAGTCTGAGTATGGATCATTATTCTAGATCTGTTTCCTCCGTTCTGTACCATGTGCCACTCATATGCTCAAAAGACTCTAGTGGCTCCCGATTGTTTCTAGAATAAAATACCAACTCCTCTAGCATTGGAAGCCCTTCAAAATCCTTCTGGGCTTCAGCTATCCCCCTCTTGGGATTATGTCATTTATATTTCAGCAGGTGATGTTTCAGCTAAACCATATTTTTTACTTCTCCCATGACAGTCCATCTTCCCTTCCATTTCTCTGTGTGGGCTGTGTCCCTCACCTTCGAGTTTACATTGTACTCCCTTGTTATCTCTACATCTTTAAATATATATACATATAGATGTACACATATTTACATACTTGTTTATAATATATATGCTTATATGTATGTACATCTATATATGTGTGTATACACACATCCTATATGTAGGAATCAGCCCCTAAGATAAGTGTTTGTATGTATAAACATGTATATGCGTGTACCTATGCATATGTATCCATATATAGAAAAATATGTCTGTGTATACTTACATGTGTGTGTATACACATCCAGATGTTTACTCATCTTAAGGGTTGCTTCCTTCCTGAGGTCTTTACTGATCACCCCGGCTGCCCCCTCCATTTCCTTTGTATGGATTTATATGCACACACCTTATTATTTCCCCTAAATAATACTTGAGGGAAGGAAGTTTGGTTTGTTTTTTTTTTATTTGTTCGTTTTTGCTTTTTGTCCTTGTATCCTCAGTAATTAGCACAATGCTTAGAATAATAAAAGGTACTTAATGAATGAGAAAAGGAAATGGATTTGGTATCAGAAGCTCTAAATTAAAATCATGACTTTGCTACTAACACTAATAAAAATGATAATGATGATGATGATAGCTAACATTTATGTAACACTGACTAGGTGCCAAGCACTATGTTAAATGCTTTGCAATCATTTATTTCATTTGATCCTAATAACAATTCTGGGAGGCAGGTACTATTATGATTTCATTTTACAAATGAGGAAATTGGGGCAGACTGAGCTTAAGTGACTTTCCCAGGGTCATGTAGCTAATAAGTGTCTGAAGCTGGTTTTGAACTTGGGTCCTCCTGACTCCTGACCTGTGTTATGTCACTTAATTCTCCCAGTCTTGGTTTCCTCATCTGCACTCAAAATCTGTATCACTTGATATTTATCTTCCCATGTTTCTTTGAAATCTTCAGATTCAAAAAATCACTTGAGCATGTATCTCAGGGAGCACGTCTATACCAGAATCCCCTTTAAACAACTCCAACAAATAGCTTATTTCCAGCCTCTGCTTGAGGACCCCCAGCGGGAAGAAACCCATCCCTTCCCAAGGCAGCCCATTCCACTATCAGAAAACAATAATATCTAACTACTTTCAAATACCCCAGTCTATTCATTAACTCATCACAATCATTAAAACATTGTTGAAAATGGTTTTTGCTATTGCATATTGAATTTCTGCAAACATTTTCACATACCTGATCTCTTCTTGTTGTCCATTATCTCTTTGGGGTATCCACTGAGAAGTAGGATCATTAGGTCAAAGGCTATGAACAATCTTGGAACTATTCATGCATAATTCTGTATTGTTTTCCAAGACTGACAGGCCAGTTCACATCTCTACCAGCAAGGAGGCAGCATCCCTGTTCTCCCAGAGCTCCAGCAATAGCAGATTTTTCCATCTGCGTAAAGCACTGATAGGGAGTCTTTCTGGAATTGCTCTAGCCCCTTGTTTTTATTTACATTTTATCAGACCCTTTTTTTGTCCTAAAAAATACAAATAAGTGCATTGTGTACATGTGTGTGTGTATTTAGGTATACACAGATGTAGATATAGATATCTATACACACATAAATTCATTGAGTATGAATTCAACAAATATTTAATTGTCCGGTCTTCAGTAATAGGCTCTTAACTAGTCTCACCACTACCTCGCATTTCCGTCTTTTGCGATCGATAGTCCATACAGCTGCCAAAATAATCTTCTCAATGTGCAGAGCTGATTGTTATTCTCCTTCTTTACAACCTTTAGAGGCTCCCATGTTCCTCTGGGATAAAATATAAACTCTTTAGCCAGGCACTTAAAACTCTCCATAATGCAGTTCTTCCCCATCTTCCTGGCCTTGTCTTACATGATTTTCTCTTGCTCACGCCGTGCTCTAGCCAAAGCAGATGACTGTTTTGTTCCCTGAACCTGACAGGTCCTCCCTAGCTCCTGAGCATTTGGAACATTCTGAATCAATGAAAGATACTATCCCTCTTCATTTCTGAATTACAGCTAGGTCCCAGTTAGCGTGAATAATGTACGCCTAGAATGGTCCCCTCTACTTATCTGAATCTACGCTACTTTTAGTTATAATTATATAAAATATGGTCCTTGCTTCCAGCCTGAAAATTCAAATAATGTGACCGCTTCATGGGATTCTTTATTGATAGTAATAGAGATCTAGCTGTTCTTGCAAGGCTCAGTTGAGGTACCTCCTCCTCCTTGAAGCCTTTCCTGATTCCTCCCAATTGAAAAGGTTTTTTCCTTCCTTATATTTTCCTAAAGCACTTTGCCTGGATGCTTTGCAGTCTCAGTACTCAGTGCCTGGCACCTAATAGATACCCCATGAGTGGAAATCTCTAGAAGCCTCTGAAGTTACCTTTAGACTATTCTATAAAACATGATCAAGGATAGCTAGGTGACAATATATAGAATTCTGGATCTGGAGTCAGAAAGACTCATCTTCCTGAGTTCAAATCTGGCTCTAGACACTTATGACCTTGGGCAGCCTCAGTTTCCTTATTTGTAAAATGAGCTGGAAAAGGAAATAGCAAACGACTCCAGCATATTGGCCAAGAAAACCTATAAGTTAAATACACTTTAACATATATATCAAATTTCTTGCTAGGGGAGGGGAAGGAGCAAAGAGTAAGAGAAAAATTTGAAACAAAAGATTTTGCAAAGGTGAATCTTGAAAACTATCTTGGAAAAAAGAAAAAATAGAGGCCACCTTATTTTTAATGTCTGTACCCTCTGGACCTAGCACATAGTAAGTATCTACTGAAAGAAAGTAAAACTCACTCAGTATCCCAATTAATACTGATTTTTTTGTTTTGTTTTGTTTTAGTCCAGTCTGTAGCCTTTGCATTGTCTACTCTTTATCACCAGTTAAGCCCTCATATAAGGACAATCAGGGAGGTGTTGAGAGGCAATGGCCCATTCCCTTGTTTCTAACATGGTTATATCTGCATTGTCTTTATTTCATTACGAAAGTTATCAATAAAAGCTGGCTTCATCTCGAATCCTTGGCTGATCTCCAGTAATCTGCCCATCAGGGTGTCGCATCCTTACCATATTTTAATTCTTTTATCTGAGTTTTGTCTCGTTAAACAGGATGAAAGCCCAAAAAAGTTTCCTTTTAATATACTCAATAGCAACTTCACACCAATCATGGCGGCGTGCTGTGGTGAATCACCTCTGAAACAGGCCTTAGTGGAGCTAACCCATTCAGCTTTGAAACTCCTACAGCAAGGGGACAGTGAGCTAAGTGGTACAGTGGATAGCCCTGGGCTGAGAATCGGGAAGATCTGAATTCGAATCCTGCTTCATACATTTACTAGCTGTGGGACCTCTGTCTGCTTCAGTTTTCTCAGCTGTAAAGTAAGGATAAAACAGTATCCTCACAGAGTTGTTGTGAGGGATTTCAAATGAGGTAAAATACTTAGCATGATGTTTGGAATACCGTAGGCACTTAATAAATGTTTGCTCCTTTCCTCTTTCCTTCCCAGTGGTCATGTTATCCTGATAGGTATATAAGCTCAGATTCACATCACCTTCCTCATTTGTCTTCACATGTGTCCTTTATATTTTCCATTCCTTGCTCTGGGAACAGTAATCAAATAAGTGCTTCTTGCTTGTGAAAAGCATGTCAATAAACTGCCCTAAAACTTAGCAAACTGGAATACCTTTCCCTAATCACTGACTGCCTCCCTCACATTACAATTTAAGCTTCTTGAGGGCAGGGACTCCATATTTTTATCTGTAACCCTAGCATTTAGCACTATGCCTCAAATACACTAAGCATTTAATAAATGGTTCTTTGTTCATTTGCATTTTGATTGGTCTCCTTTACTTTTTTATGCCTCAGTTCTCCCATCTATAAAATGTAGTATCTGTCCTGGTACTACCTTGATGTTGCAAGCATGAGATTAAAGGATGGGGGTAAAAGAACTTTAAAAGGCAAATAGGAAAGAGGAGATAGAAAGACTCTACTCAATGTACCTTTCCAGCATCATCTCCCATCTGTTTCCCTGTGCATGCTGATATAATGGAAGCAAAAAGGAAATTTGTGGTTCCTGAGTAAGTCATTTCCTCTGGCTGGGTCTCAATAAACTCAACCATAAAAACAGGGGGTTGGATTATCTCTAAGATCCATTGTAGCTGTGTAATTATAGGATCTTATTTTGTATTCCTTCCCAACCGGACAACTCATCGTTCCCTGAACACCTGTGTTTGTCCCCCTGTGTACCCTGATCATATAGAGGACCGTGGATCCTAGAGGTAGAGCCACATGAAATGTTAGACATCATCAAATCTTCCTGCTTCATCACACGGAAAGGAAACTGAGACCTGTGACTTGAAAATTCAATGATTTTTCCCAGGGTCACAGATTGTGAGATGTCTCCTAGGGGAGGTAAAACAATGCCCTCCTGCTCCTGTCACTTTCTGGCATACATGTGTCTTTCTAAAGCTGACCTGGCTCTGCCTCCAGAAGGTAAGAGATGATCATATCTATTTTACAGACGACGAGATGAAAATCCTGGGAGTCTAAAACAAGTCCAAGGTCAAACATGTAGCAAGTGCGTGTGAGTGAAACACTGTCTTCTGATGCTTGGCTCAGGTTTTACTCATTGCACCATGATCCCTCTCTGGGAAAAACAGTGGAGTGAAAGCTAGTTCATTGATGTAGAGAGGTCAGCAGATAATGGTTGGTCAGTAAATGTCTATTGAATGAATAAATGAATACCTGCTTGGCCTACTGACAAGACTGCCATTGTCTGTATGAAATTTAGAAATGCACATGCATATCAGACAATGGAGACATTTGGAAACCATCGTCTTACCCACTCTAGGGAATATGTGATATTTGTGTCCAAGACTGCTTGCATACATACTTTTATAGGTATGTATATCTCTCCTTTCTCTTTCCTTTCCCCCTTTTCTTCCTTCTCTCTCCTTCCCCCTTCTCTGTCTTTCTGTTTTCTCTCTGTCTCTTTTTCTGTCTCTCTTTGCCTCTTTCTGTCTGTCTGCCTCTGCTCTCTATCTTTTTTCTCTCTGTGTCTCTTCTATTTCTGTCTCTATCTCTGTGTCTCTTTCTCTCCTCTCATATCTCTAGCTTCTAAATGGATATATCCCCTCCAGCTATGAGTAGCATCTGTCTTTCCATACTTTGCAATTCTTGTACATGTTTTCCAATAATTTCACTATTGACGGGTCTATCCAACTTGTTGTGTGCACACCCATGCGCATGTGGGCGCGCACACACACACAAACACACGCACACACACTATTCTGGTAACCCTATGGAAGGATAGGAAAAGTACCACCTTTTAATCCTGGAGATTTAGATATTTGAATCCTGGCTCTGACATTTATAGTTGTATCAGCTTGGGCAAGTCACATAATCTCTCAAGTCCTCAGTTTCCTCTTCTAAAATATGAGGGAGTTGGACTAGATAACTAGTTTGTTAGAGGAATCTGTCCCATAATGTGATCTCAGTGAATTTAACTAAGATGTTCTAAACTCTTATACCTTAATCAGGTGAATATGATTCTTTGATTGAATTATAGAATCAATCAATCATAAGTATAAAATAGATGCAATCATTTCTTTTTTTTTTGATGCAATCATTTCTTAAACATCACTATTGAATTATTCAATCAATCACAACATAAACTAGGGTTTTAACAACTAGGAAAGGGTAAAATCAAATGATGAAATTTATTGGGATTGGATGAAAGAATTAGTTACACTTCCAAGCCTATGTATATTCAAATACAAACATTCCAGCAGCTGCTTTGAGATTAAAGCTTTGATGGAGACAGGACCCTGACACCTGTATGATGGAGCAGAAATGGGAGATGAGGGGAGAAGACTAGAGGGAGGACCACACTCTCTCTCCCACTGACCATAGCATTAGAGGAACCGGACCAGTACCAACCAATGCTTTTAGCTGGGAGCTAAGAGAGGACAAATTAGGCATGTGGAGATAAGTACAGTTTCAGAACTCTACTGGTCTTCAGATGAATTCCTAAGGACTTCAGGAAGAGAAGAAAGGATTTCCATCCAATCTTTGAGTTACTCCTTTGTCACATGGTCTCTAAGTTTAAACCTATTTAATTTCCCCTGGACAGGGGCAGCTAGGGGGCGCAGTGGATAGAGCACCAGCCCTGAATTCAGGAGGACCCGAGTTCAAATCTGGTCTCAGACACTTAGCACTTCCTGGCTGTGTGACCCTGGGCAAGTCACTTAACCCCAGCCTCAAGAAAAAAAAAAATTTCCCTGGACTGATGAGAGAGTATATCAAATGTTTCAGGGGAATAATTTTGGATCAATTATTATAGCCATACTACTTTAATAAACATCTATTTTTAAAAGCCAATTAGTTCTGATTGGCAAATTTATATCAACTGATAATGGTGAGCATATTGGTGGGGACTCATAAGTGACAGAACTCCAAACCTTCTCAAACCCTAGAGCCCTGAGGTGACCTTTGGGAGTCTACATAGCTAGGGGGAATTGGAGAAAGTAGCTTTGGAGGAGGTTGTTATTGCTGGTTGTTCTTTGTTCTCAGACAGGACCAATGGTTCTTCACTTATGATTGAATTGGCTTTAAGTGAAACAGAACTAGGCAAAGTCATCACTCTCTCCTACAGAGTCATCAAAGTCCAGTGGCAAGACAAAAGTCAAGAAGATTGATGATGGTTCAGCCTTGGAAGAGGTACTACATCTCTGAAGTCCCTTTCAATTAAAAAAAAAAAGCCCATGATCCTCTGTGGGAAATAAGGGAGTTGGAGAAGGGGAGAAGAAGGGGAAGTCATGTTGATTGTACTTCCTTGCTTGAGGCAGCCTCTCCTGGGTAGCATTTTAAGGGGAAGAAAACTCCAACTGTGAAATTCCCTGGCCCAGAAGGAATTCTAGAGGCACCTGTATTATATACCTCCATTGGGGCAAGAGAAGCTACCCCAGGAGCGAGACCTTTCACCCTGGTGACTTTTCAACTGGAAGTGCAGTGAAGAATGTCCTGAAATTCTCTTCCCCAGTTTCTAGCTATAGAAGAAGGTGAAGATGGAAATCCTTTGCCTCTTGCTATTTCCTTCACCTTATATTGAGAATCACAGAATTTAGAACTGGGAGAATCATTTAAAAACCATCTATTTAAAACCTATGATTTTATAGATGAAGAAGAGTAAGTCATGGAGGTCCAATGTCTTGCCCAAGAGCACATTATTTAAGTAACAGAAAGAACCATGATTCAGTAGTAGGTCTCTTGACCCTAATTCCTGATTTTACTACTACAGTGATTGGAAGATTTTCAAGTACTATCATGCATAAGCCCCCATCAATATGCTCTCTCTTTTTAAAAAAAATCTCATTTAATATTTTCCCCAGTTATAACAATTTTAACATTTTTCTTCAAATTTTGAGTTTTAAATTCTCTCTTCCTCTTCCCTTGATTGAGAAGACAAGCATTTTGACATAAATTATACATGTAGTCCAACAAAACACATTTCTATGCAAGTCATTCTGTGAAAGAAAATTGATAAAAATCCCAAGAAAAATAAAATAAAGAAAAAGTATGTTTGATCTGCATTTAGGCTCTACCAGTTCTTTCTCTGAAGATGAATAATACCTTTCATCATAAGTTGTACAGAATTGCCTTGGACCATTGTTAAGTTTTTTTTTTTTAAGTAGATAGTCATATAATATTGTTGTTATTGTGTACACAGTTCTCCTGGCTCTGCTCATTTTACTTTGCATCAGTTCATGTGAGTCTTTCCATGTTTTTCTGAGAGCATCATAATTTCTTTAAGCAAAATAGTATTCCTTCCCAAACAACCACTTGCTTAGCCATTTCCTGATTGATGGACATCCCCTCAATTTCCAATTCTTTGCCACTACTAAAAGAACAGCTATAAGTATTTTTTGTATTTTGTAGCTCCTTTCCCTTTTAAAAATTTTTCTTTGGGATACAGTTATATTGCCAGGTCAAAGGGTATGTATGGTTTTATAGCCCTTTGGGCATAGTTCCCAATTGCTCTCCAGAATGGTTGAATTTCGCCAGTAGTATGTTAGTGTTTTAATTTTCCCACACCCCCATAACATTTGGCAATTTCCCCTTTTCTGTTATATTAGCTAATATGATAGGTATGACATAGTAGTTCAGAGTTGTTTTAATATGAACTTTTCTCATCAATAGTGATTTAGAGCATTTTTATATGACTTTAGATAGATTTGATTACTTTTGTCTAAAAGCTGTCTGTGCATATCTTTTGACCATTTATCAAATGAGGAATGATTCTTATTTCTATAAATCTGACTCAATTTTCTATCTGAGAAATAAATTTTTTTTACAGTAATGATTACCAGCTATGTATTTCTTGTTTTCTATATTATTTTCCCCTGCTTATTCTTTTTTTCCCTCCTTTTACCCTGTCAATTTTCAAAAGTGTTTTACTTCCAACTTTTACCTACCCCAAACTTCTCTCTTTTATTAACATTTTCCTCCTTTCCCCCCCACCTTCTCTTATTCCCTTCCCTTCCTACTTTCCTGTATGGTAAGATAGATTTATACATCCAAGAGATTGTATATTATTATTATCTCTTTGATCCAATTCCAAAGAGAGTAAGGTTCATGTGCTCTTTTTTCTTCATCTCTCTTTTTCCTCTCCATGCTTCCCTATTTCCCCCTCCACTGTAAAATCTCTTTCAGGTCTCTTATATCAGATACTTGATCCCATTCTATCTTTCCCTTTCTCCTTTTCCCAGTTTATTCTTCTTTTTCACCCCTTAATTTTATTTTTTAGATAATTATACCATTACATCCACTCATACCTATGCTTTTTGTCTATGTATACTCTTTCTAATTGTCCTAATAATGAGAAAGTTTTTAGGACTTATAAATATCATTTTCCCATGTAGGAATATAAAATTTAATTTGATCAAATCCCTTATGAATTCCCTTTTCTTTTACCTTTTTATGCTTCATTTGAATCTTGTATAAAAGTCAGATTTGTTATTCAGCTCTGTTTTTTTTCATCAGGAATGCTTGAAAGTCCTCAGTTTCATTGAATGTCCCCCAAAGGTTTATACTCAGTTTGCTAGGAAGGTGATTCTTGATTGTAATCCTAGCTCTTTTGCCCTCAGGAATATCATATTCCAAGTCCTTCAATTCTTTAATGTAGTAGAAGCTGCTAATCTTGACGTGGCTCCACAATATTTGAATTGTTTCTTTTTGACTGCTTGCAGTAGTTTCTTTTTGATGTGGGAGGCCTGGAGTTTAGTTATAATATTCCTGGGAGTTTTCATTTTGTGATCTGTTTCAGAAAATGATCAATGGACTCTTTCAATTTCTATTTTACCCCTGGTAATAGGATATCAGGGCAGTTTTCCTTGATAATCTCTTGAAAGTTGATGTCTAGGACTTTTTTTTTTTTTATGACTTTTAGGTAGGTTGGTAATTATTAAAGAATCTCTCCTTGATCTATTTTCCAGGTTAGTTGTTTTCCCAGTGAGATATTTCACATTTTCTTCTATTTTTTAAAATTCTTTAGATTTTGTCTGATTGTTTCTTAATGTTTCATAAAGTTATTAGCTTCTTTTTTTTTTTTCTAATTCTAAATTCTAAGGAATGATTTTCTTCAGTGAGCTTTTGTACCTCTTTTCCCATTTGTTCAATTCTACTTTTCAGGGAGTTTTCTTCAGTGAATTTTTATTCCTGACTGTTTTATTCCTGAATTTTTATTACTGACACGGTACTAGCATATATTAGGTGATTAAATAAATGCTTGTTGAAGATTATATGATGCTCAGTTCTGATGGACGTGGCTCTCTTCAACAATGAGATGATTCAAACCAGTTCCAATTGTTCAGTGATGAAGAGCGTCAGCTACAACCTAGAGAGAGAACCATGGGAACTGAATGAGGTTCACAACATTGTATTTTACACTTTTCATTGTTGCTTGCTTGCATTTTCTCCTCCTTCTCCCTTTCCTCCTCCTCCTTCTGCTGCTGCGGCAATTGGGGTTAAGTGACTTGCTCAGAGACACACAGTTAGGAAGTGTTAAGTGACTGAGGCCAGATTTGAACTTCAGGTCCTGCTGAAATTATTTTCTTCAGTATTTTTTGTGTCTCCTTTGCCAAGATGTTTACTCTTTAAAAAAAAAAAAACATTTTCCCTCTTTTTTTATTTATTTAATATCTTCCCCCAGTTACATTCAAAGCAAAATTTTTTTTTACCACCGTTTTAAAATTTTTTGAGTTATAGGTTCTCTCCTTTATCTCCACCCACAATTAAGAAACCACATGTGAAGTTATGCGAAATATTTTGTTGACTTTTTTCCAGGGTTTTCTTGCATCACTTTCATTTTTTTCCCAATTTTTCCTTTATCTCTCTTACTTAATTTTTAAAATCCTTTTTGAGCTCTTCCATGCCTGAGACCAATTCATATTTTTCTTTGAGATTTTGGATGCAGGACTTTTGACTTTGTTGTTTTCTGAGTGTATGTTTTGATTTTCCTTGTCACCACACTAACTTTCTATGGTCAGAATTTTTTTCTGTTTTTATTTATTTTCCAGCCTATTACTTGACTTTTAACTATGCAAAAGTGAGCCTCTGCTCCCAGGATGGAGAATGCACTGTCCCAAGCTTCAGGTTTTTGTGCAGCTGTTTTCAGAGGTAATTCTGGGGACCCATAATTTTTTGGCTCTTCCAAGGTAGTATGATCTAGGGCAATGGTCCTCAAACTTTTTAAATAGGGGGCCAGTTCACTGTCCCTCAGACTGTGGGAGGGCCGGACTATAGTAAAAACAACAACTCACACTCTGTCTCCGCCCCTCAGCCCATTTGCTATAACCCTGTGGGCCGCATAAATGTCCTTAGTGGGCTGCATCTGGCCGGCAGGCCCTAGTTTGAGAACCCCTGGTCTAGGGAGAGTTGTATATGCTACTCTCCCATACTGTGCATTGGTTTGTGAGTGATTACAAGCACTTTTTTTTTTAGGCTTGGAAATGTGACCAGATTCCTTGTTCTCCTGTGGTCCAAGCTTTACATTGTTACTGCTGCTCCTCATACTGGACTAAGACCCAGAATTATAGTCCAGATCCAAGAATAGGTAGTGTTACACAATCCTGGCTCTGGTGCCAGCAAAGGGACTCCTGTAATCTCCTTCTGACTTGTTGTCCCCTACCATCTTAGAAGTCTGGAAACCACTACTGCTGCCTCTGATTCAGTCATCCTGATGCTTGTTCCTGGTTTACTATGGCCATGTCTATGCTAGTGTGGCCCAGGATGGACTTTATCCTTCTCTCAGGTGCAATGGACCTATCCTGCAGACCTTAAGAATTGCCTTGGACTGGGAAATTATTTCACTCCATCTTCTTGTGGGTTCTGCTGCTCTAGAATTTGTTAGTCATTATTTAAAGGTATTTGGAGAGGTTTGGGGGAAAGTTCAAATGAGTTCCTCTCTGTATTCTACCATCTCTGGGTGCTTGGGTCTTTCCTTTCCTCCTTCCCCTCCTCTCTCTTGCTTGCCAGGCTGCTTAATGGAATATAGTCCAGAAGCAGAGATTCCAGAAGCATCCTTGAACCATGAAGAATCCAATTACACTGATAGACAGTCTGCTGGAGCAAAGGGTGCTTGAGGCTGGCTTAGAAGAAAGGTATCTCATTTAGTGAGCCCAGCTGCCTTAGCAGAGAGGCTTTGGAGCCTTCTTAGGAGGCTATAAATAGGGGGCCCCTGAGGGGCTGAGGCAGCATTTGGAGCTGAGCCTTGGAGGCCTTCCCCTTAGGGTCTCTTTAATTTTTAAGAGACTCAAATTCCATATCTTCTGGAATGTAGTTGGGAGGGAGATTGCTCTTCAGTCTTCACTATCAGCAACTTCTCCCTGACCCTGGGTTCAGATTCTGGCTCTTTTTAATCATCACCATAGTTGACATAGCTATTTTAAGGTTTGCAAAGATACTTGTGGACTTGACTTGACCTGTCCAGGGATACACAGCTGCTAAATGTCTGAGGTAGGATTCCAAGTCAGACTTCTCCTAGTCCAAGTTTAATATTTCTGTGACTGTGTGGAAGTTGTTTAGCTTCAGATTCTCCAGCTATAAAATGAGAGAGTTGGGGTAGACATAATCCAGAATCCTCCAAAATCCTAAAATCCTGAGTGGAAGAATGAGCTGCCTTGAGAGGTAGTAAGTGCCTGTTAGTGGAGGCCTCCTGAAGAAGTTAGATGAGTGATCCCTTATTTTGCTTAGAAAAGAGGTGTATTAGTTTACTTTGGAAACCATTTCGAGCTCTGAGAGGCTGAATTTTTGTTGTTTTGTTGACTTGCGAAAGACCTGGCCACATGTCCGCTCTGGGTCTTGGGATGGCTTTAGGCCAAGTGGACAGTTGCCTAATGGTATAATTTGAGAGGAACAGAGAAGGATTTCTGTATAAAAATATCTTCTCCTCATGTTTAAAATTCCACTCTGAGAGCCTCATTCTTTTGAGTTAAGCATTGACCTCTCCAGACATCTCTGTTAAAAATGTAAGTTCTTTGGGCAAAAAGACTATTCATTTCTGCACACCTCATCGTGAGTTTGTTCTTTTACTGGCTTTCTGTCTCTGGTGAGAGCAGGGAGCTGTGATATGCCATGGATATTAGTAGTGTCCCTTACCAGGGTCATAACCTTGTTTAAAAAAGGAAAATTGACACAATCTGTTTCTGATAAGTCCAGTCCGGCTTCTGGAAACTTATTACCTCTTCATTTTTAAGTGTTTAAAAATCATCCCTTTAACTATGTTCTAGAATTTGGCCAGGAGTGAACTCAGTCAGGCTCACCAGCCTATAGTCTGAAGAATCTTCTTTCTTTCCTTTTAGGGAAATTAGGGCCATCTATTTTCAGTTTTCTTGAGTCCTATACCCTCTTACTAATCCAGAAGAAAGACCCCCTTCCCACCAAGCCCACCTCCAGCGGCACGGCTCTCCTTATTAGCTGAGAATCCTCAACAATAGTGGTAAAAGAAATCAATTGGGCCTTATTGGACAAGTTCCTAGGTACAAGCATTATTCCTTTTCTGTCATATTAGCAAAAGTGATGATAAGTGTGAGGTGGTCCTTCAGAGTTGTTTTAATTTGCATTTCTCTAATCAATAATGACTTAGGACATTAAAAAATATGACTATAGATAGCTTTAACATTTGATAAGGTTTTACACTATATCATTATGGACAAAATGGAAACAAGTAGACAAGATCCTAATACAGTTAAATGTATTACAAACTGGATGTATGACCCAACCCACAGGGAATCTTAGCATCTGAGATTTGAAGCTGAATAAAACAATGGAGATAATTTCACAGATGAGGAAACAGACCAGGAGAAGTTCAATAACTTGCTGCCATTCAGCCTCATAGGAAGGGGCAGAGAGAGGATTTGAACCCAGTCCTTTGATTTAATCCAGCCAAGAATATTTTATCTGCTGTTGGAAGCCACCTGAGGTAAAAAGCTTTTCCCATGAAGACTTTAAACTCGTTGAAGGCAAGGACAATTTTTGGCTTTCTTTGTATCCCTGGCATTAGCACATGCCTGGCACACAGTAGGGGATAAATAGATGCTTGTTGACTTGGTGATTTGACCTGGGGAGTCGAGAGAAGAGAGAACCAGGGAGGATTCTGCTGCTTTCTTTTCCATCACTGTGACAGTTATCTGTGCATGGAAGGAAGGACAGGGGGGAAGAAAATTAGTATCAGGTGAAAAGAAGCTGCTGGACAAAAAGAGAGAGAGAACAGCTGGGAGAGGAGCTTCCTACCTTGGCTCCCTGCAGAGAACCACTTCTGGCTCAATGGCATAAGCCATTTTTTAGGACTTTCTCCTCCTTCTCTCCCCCTTCTTTCTTCCCACCAAACACATTCTCATGTTGCCTTTAAAAAATCCACTTTTGCCTAACTGGATTAAGGCACTGATTGACCTGTTCAGCAAAAAGTGCTTTCAGCACTGCCCTGGTGTGCTGCAATAGAGCCCCTGCAGGGGTGTTACTCAGGACTCCTCATTGAGGGCATTGAGCTAGCCGCTGCTGTTGCGTCTGCCGCTGCCACTGTTGCCTGACGTGGGAGATGTGCCAGTTCTGGGCCCCCTCTCTGGCAGGGTCAGATGGTTGGAGGTCTAAGCTTCTGAGGTGGGTGCTGCACCTAGATCATTCCAGGGGAGCCTGAAACCACATTTATGGGGGTAGAATGGGGAAGGTGGAACATATTCATTCATGGGTCCTTGCTGCTTACTGTAGTCATAGAACCCAGGCTATTATGTCAGAGCTGGGAAGGCCTTAGAACCCAGAATGTCAGAGGTGGGAGGGCCTTAGAACAGACAATGTCAGAGATGGGAAGTATCTTAGAACATTAAATGTCAGAGCTGATTATATAACCTAGAACCAGACTATCAGAACTGGAAAGGTCTCTAGAATCCAGTCTCTCAAAACTGGAAGGGCTTTTGAACCCAAAATATCAGAGCTAGAAGGGGCTTTAGAACAGGGAATGTCAGAGATGGATGAGCCCCTAGAACCCACACTATCAGAATATGGAAGGCCTTTAGAACCCAAATGATCCCAGATCTGGGAGGGATCTTAGAACAGAGAATATCAGAACTGGAAGGGCCTTTTGAATATCAAGTATTGGAGTTGGCTTACAACACAGAACACAGAATATCAGAGCTGGAAGTATCTTAGGTAAAAAGCAGAGTAGGGAGGAATTACCCTCCAAAAAAAGCAACAATCTTGACTTTATATATTTTGTGTATATGTTTTCATATGTACCTATCGCCTCCTCTGATAAATTGTAAGCTCCTTGAGGGCAGGGATTTTTCATTTTTGTCTTTGTATCCTCAGCACCTGACAGAGTCCAGCACATAGTAGATGTTTAATCAATTACTTAATCAACAGACAGTTTAAAGGGCCTACTATGTACTAAGCACCAAGAAAGACAAAAGCAAACCATGCTCTTAAGCTCACTGATTTAAAATTTTAGGGTTGGATAGGGCCTTGGACATCATCAAGTTTAGGGTTATTTTATAGAGGAGCAAACTGAGGCTGAGAGAAAGGAAGGAATCTGTCCATTTATTTGGCTAATAACTCAAACCCAGGCCTAGTGCAGCCCATAGAACAGGGGTTCTCAAACTATGGCCCATGGGCCAGATGCGGCCCGCTAAGGATATTTCTGCAGCTGCTGGGTTATGGCAAATGGGCTGAGGGGCGGAGACAGAGTGTGAGCTTTTGTTTTTACTTTAATCCGGCCCTCCCACAGTCTGAGGGACAGTGAACTGGCCCCTATTTAAAAAATTTGAGGACCACTGCTATAGAATATTCACAGAAAGCTCTTGTTTCTACCATCTGTGAAGTTTGCCCTTTTCTTTCTCCCTTTTATCCCCCCTCCCTCCCATTTACTTTCCCATGGACAGCTAGCTACCCAATGGTACTGACCAGGTCATTCCTCCTAAAATGGGAATGGATCAGTGGGCCACTTTTGCAGTAAGGCACCTGGAAGGAAAGGCACCTAAACTGCAGTTTTGGATCTGGAAATATACTAGCTGTGTGACCCCAGGCTAGCTCAGGAGGTAGTGGGCTCCCCTTCTGTGCGGTCTGGTTGACTACTTGTTGGGAATATTGTTGAGAGAATTTGTATTCAGCGGTTGAAGTGGGTGGTTTCCCAGATTCCTCCTGTGAAGGGTATCTTAGAGACAATTAGCCAGTTTTAGACTAGTTGATCTTAGACTTCTTAATTCTAATCTTGAGCCAAGGTCTAGACCATCCAGCTAGTTTTTCTGAGATCCTCTTTCTCCTCCTAGTTCTTTGTAGAATTAGATAAATTTCTATATCCAAGTGAATGATTAAGTTATTTTCTCTGTGAGCTCAAACGGATGAGATCAAGCTTCAGACCAAGCTCATTTCCCTCCCTTTTCCCCTTTATTGTAATATATCTTTTGTCCTCTTCATGTTATCTAATTTGGCCCATATACTTCCCCTTTTCTCTTTTTCCTGTTCAGACTTTTTCCCACTCCTTAATGTCTTTCTCTTAGATGTCATTACATCAGAATCCATTCAGAACCACACCCTCACTCCATGGGATATTCTCCTGGTCTGCCTGGTGACATATACAATTCTCAAGAGTTACAGATATCATTTTCTCATTTAGGGATGTAAACAGTTTAACCTTTAAAATTCATATATATATATATATATATATATATATATATATATATATATATGTATGTATGTATATATATATGTATATATATAACTATCTATACATTTCTCCTGTTTATTTTTTATGCTTCTCTTGAGTTCTGTGTTTGTTGATTAAATTTTCTGTTTAGTTCTGATTTTTTTTCCAATAGAAATTTTCTTTTTCTTTTCTTTTTTTTTTTTTTGGGGAGTCTGGGGTTAAGTGACTTGCCCAGGGTCACACAGCTAGGAAGTGTTAAGTATCTGAGACCAGATTTGAACTCCCACCCTCCTGACTTCAAGGCTGGTGTTCTATCACTGCGCCACCTAGCTGCCCCCTTCAATAGAAATTTTCAATAGAAATCATTGAAAGTCCCGTACTTCCATCACTTCCCCAGAAAGATGAGGCTGAGTCTCCCTGAGTAGTTAATTTTTGGTTGTAACCCGAGGTCTTTGCCTTCCAGAATGTAATATTCCAGGCTCTCAGATCCTTTATTGTAGAAGTTGCCAGATCCTGAGTAATCCTGACTGTCGCTGCTTGATATTTGAATTGTTTTTGTCTGTCAGCTTGCAGTAATTTTTCCTTGAGATTGTAGTTCTGGAGTTTGGTTTTCCTGAGATCAAGGACAGGAGTGGCAGTCACTGAATAATCATTCCTTGAAGACTTGGGGAGAATCCCTTTACTCCTGGGCCTGTCCAAACATTTGGGATTCAGGCCTTCTGATCAAAACTCATCGGACCATTCATCTGATCCTGACTTCCTCTTAGCCAATTAGGAAGCTTCTTGATGACTTTAGGATTTAGAACTAGAAGGGACCAAAGCTAAAATCTGGGATACCATAGTCAAAGCTGCCAGGGGCTTGGGATCACCTCATCCAGCTCCTGAATTTTACAGAAAACATATCTGAGGATGAGATAGGGATTATGACTGATGCAGTGTCACTAAGGGAGCAGATTCAAATTCCAACAGGAGCAGAGTTCATATCCAGCCTCAGACACTATTGTGTGACTCTGGGCAAATTACTTTACCTGTCTGCCTCAGTTTCCTCAACTGTAAAATAGGAATTATAATAGTACCCACCTTTCCTTTTGTTATTAGGGTCAAATGAATTAACATGCATAAAGTGCTTAGCACAGTGCCTGGAGCATTGTAAAAACATAATAAACACTTATTTCTTTTCAGATCCAGAACTCTTTTCATTTTATATTGCACTATTTCATATGTTCCCATCCCCTATTTTTATAGATGAGGAAGCTAGATTCGGAAATGAAAACAAATAAAAAGAGAAGGAAGGAGTGTTGGATTTAGAGTCAATGGACCTGAATTCATGTTCTACCTCACAGTCTACTTGTGTAGTCCTGGGCAAGTCAGTGAGGCAGTTGGGTGGAACAATGGATAGAACACTGGACATGGAGTCAGGAAAACGTGAGTCCACATCTGTCCTCAGGTGCTTATTAGCTATGTAATTTCTGTCTGCCTCAGTTTTTTCTTCTGTAAAATGGGGGCAATAATAGCATCTATCTTGCAGGGCTGTTGAGGATCAAATGAGATAATATTTGTGAAGGACTTTTTAAACTCCAAAGCACTATATACAAGTTAGTTACTATTGTTCTTATTTTGCCTCTCTGACCTTGGTTTCCTCATCTACAAAGTAACACAGTTGGACTAGATGACCCTAAGCTCTCTTCTTGTCTAGCTCCCATGACCTCATGACCAGGAGAGAGTCCATTTAGACTCATGTGGTCTCAGTTCACTTTATAGAATGAGAAATGCCAATTTTCCTGACTCACTTCATATAAGGCAGCTTAGAAATTCCCAGAAGACACCTCACTCTGCTTTCTCCATGTGAATCCCCAAGGAGGTCCTAACCAGGAATCTGCTTGGGATAGTTTCTCCCTGCTCTGCTCTGGCAAGAGATCCCCTCTCTGCCAACCTTAACCCTGCTCCTCAGCTTCTCGTAAGAGAATAAGGCTTGTCTACTTCTCCTCGGGCATTCTGTCTGTCATCCTGCCTGGGCCCCCAATTGTCTTTTTGGCACCACTTTGTATGTCTAATAAGAGAGACAGAGACAGACAGACACAAAACAGAAAGACGGACACACAGCATTTACTAAGTAAGCTCTTTATTAAGTGTCAGGTACTGTAATAGACACATTAAAAAAAGATACTCTCTACCCTCAAAGAGTTTACATTCTGCTGTGTGAAACAGTGTATAAAGGAGGTCTTGCTGGAGAGGGGAAAGAAGGAGGGAAAGGATACTTCCCAGGAGCAAGGCTATCGAAATCCGGCAGCTTAGTTAGATGAAGTAAATGACTCGTTTTTCAGAGCTCAGGGAGGTTCCAAGGTTGGAGTCCTGGATTCTGGTGTGTGTAGGAATGGTCAGAGTGTGATCATTTCTGGGAGACTGCAAAAGGTCCCTCTTAAAGGCTATTGGGTCTAGCTCCTCATTTTATAGCTGAGGAAATTGATTATCAAAAGGATAAAAGTCTGGGCTGTGTTAGAGCCAGTTTAACCTGATAGGAAGAGCCCATTGTTAAATTTTCAATGTTAGCCTTTACACCTTGGCAAATGCTACAAATAAGGGTTTGATTTATTGTCCTTTTTATTGTTTTCACTTAAGAAATTGAGAAGAAATGTTCATAAGCAGATTAAGCTTGTAAGTTTGTCCTCCTCCAAGAGAGCCACTTACAATACTGCTGGATGCCGTGCTTTGCCTAAGGTTTTGTGGTTCATCCACTCACTTGTGTCCTCAGGATGAAATACTAAGTGGAAAAGCTAGGGTGGGAGCCCAGGTCCGTGCTTCCAAATCTAGCCCTATGTCCACTGAACTCCTTGGACGCTGCCAGTTTTCAGACTGCAGGGCATCTCTCTTTGTGTTGTACCCCACCCCGGCCCGGCCCTCCACTCCTTCCCTTGCTGTGTCACAAAATTCTCCTGCCATCCCCACTCTGCTCTCTCAGATCAGGTGCTCAAAGACCGTAAGTTCTCTCCATGGTCTGTCCTGATCATTCCCGTGCCCCAGGGCAGTGAGGGGGCCAGACTAGCCCGATGTTAGCCTGCCCGGAGACAGGCTGAGTCATGGGGACCAGGGACAAGTTCAGGCTGGGGAAATAGCTGCCTTCCTGCTGGGCTGCCTGTGGGACAGGAGGCTCCGAGGTCCTGGAGATCCTGCATGTTGTTTATTCTCTCTCCCACCCCCTCATTTGTACTCGCAGCTCTGGTTTCCAGTCCAACCGGATGATGGGAATGTCTGTGCCCTGCTCTGGGAACAGGGCCTGGGAGGCTGTGGGAATGTCTGGGCTGTGGCTGGAGGACCCCAGGAGAGCTCTGCATTCCCATGCCTTCCCATGCATTCCTCTGGAGCTTCCAGGACTCCCCAGCCTGGAATCAGGGGCACCCCCGTTCCTCCAGCCTGCTGGGTCAGCCTTGGCCATGGGATCACGCACTCCAATATCATCTGTTGAATTCCTGGAGGCACTCTTCCCACCCCCCAAACTCTCTGCCCCTATACTAAGAGAGTCCAACTAAGAGACTGTCCAATTCAGCAGAAAGAACTCTGTGTTTAGATTCAGAGGACCCAGATTCATTTCCAGCCTTGCTGCTTCCTACATGTGACATAGGATGAATTGCTTAATCTTCCCCCCTGCCCCCGCTCCCAATTTTTTCATCTGTCAAAGAATATCATGGCAAGAGGGGTTGGACTAGGTTCCTTTTGGTTCTCATTCTAGATCCTATGGATTTAGGATTTTCTCTCTGCTCTGAGAGGACCTTCGGAAACCAGACTGTCTTGTTCAACCTCTTCCTATAATAGTGGAGGAATTTGACTCCTGTCACCAGTTCCTGAAATCCCACTATTCTCTTTGGGTAGATGGCAACAGCCACCGATTCTTTCCAAGTACTATTGAGTTTAAAAAGCTGCTTCCCCTCACAGTGACTTTAGAGTATAAATTACCTTCAAGCATCTTTATTCTCATTTTAGGAAGCTATGATTTTTATTTTTATTTTTATTTTTTGCTGAGGCATTTGGGGTTGAGTGACTTGCCTACTGTCACACAGCCGGGAAATGTTAAGTGTCTGAGGCCAGATTTGAACTCAGGTCCTCTTGACTTCAGGTCTGGCGCTCTATCCACTGCACCAACTAGCTGCCCCTATGCTATTTTAATGGATAGAGAGCTGGCTTCAGAATTGAGAAGGCCTGGACTAAAATGTTATGACATTGGGCAAATTTCTTTGCTTCTTGGTATTCCAAGAGGTCCTTAAGATTATAAGTTGCAGAATAATCACTGCCCTACATCGGTGAATGGAGCAAGAATTCCCTGTGCTAGTGAAAACAAAGGTCTGGCCCCTGCCCCTAAAGATTCTCATTTTTACAGAAGCAAAATGGTTTGTCCAGACACACAAAAGGAAGAACCAAGAAAACGGCTCCCACAATTACAACATTGTGTCACTAAGTTCACATTAATGGTAATTTCCAACTTTGGTCCAAGATAAAAGAGGAAACAGCTCCCTCTTCTCAATAGAGAGGTGGAGGCCTATGGGTACAGAAGGCTGAATATATTGTCAGATAACCATCACTTTATCATTTGCCTTTTTATTACAAAAGAAGATTCATTGGAGATGTATTGAGAAACAGCTCCCTCTTCTCAATAGAGAGGTGGGCGCCTATGGGTACAGAATGCTGAATGCATTATCAGACCATCTCTTTATCATTTGGATTTTTGTTACAAGAGAAGATTCATTGGGGATGGAGGTTGTATTGGGAAATAACCAATGTTAAAAAGGCAAAAATAAAAGTTGTTAATAAAGTATTCATGATATACAGGCTCAAAAAGGAGCTATTAATTAATAAGTTAATAAAAGTCTCATGGTTCACTGAATTCAGTGAAAGTTCTAAAATTTAATTTTATTAGTTCTTTCTCAGGGCCTTTTAGCAATGAAAGGACTTCAGCTCAAAGGTCTTTAGTATTGGATGTTTCTGAACTCAGTTTTGGATTAAAGAATTAAATAAAACAAAACAAAGGGGGAAAAAAAAAAACAAAATGAGCTTTCTTCTTTTGCCCTTAGGGGTAACATTACATCCTTAACTCCTCAGTAGGATGATAAGGGACAAATTACTGAGATCCTGTTGGGAAGCTGGCCAGGCTGGGCTAAAATAAGGGAAAAGACAGAAATAGGGAAGACCCAGGAGGGCCTTAGTCCATTAATCGACTTTGCCTCCTTTTTTGTTTTTCTAAGGACTGGCTCTGGCCAGGACCAGAAGGAATATTGGAATAGAAGGTACACTTACTCCTACCCCATTCTCTACTTCCAGTTGTATTTCCTTTTCCCCTCCTCCATATTTCTACCCTTCATTTCTTGTGGTCTATATAACTTTAATGTCATCTGTCCTGGTCCTAAATTTTTCTGTTGGAATCCAGTGGAATTGAGAAGCAGAAAGTCTAGGTAATACTTAATAGCTATGTGGGCAGTTAATTTTCCTTTTGACCTTCAGTTTACTAATCTGTGTAAAATGAACCAATTGAACAAAAGACACTTGTAGGGTTTGTTTTTTCAGTGCCCACATTCTATATTCTATGCTCTAAGCAATCTTTTCAGCTCTGATATGCTCTCTATACTCCAGAGTTCCCTATATTTTGGCCATCCTGTGCTCTGAGGCAATGGTCTCTAAGTCAGATAGAAATGGCGGGGTGTGGGGGTACAGGAGGTACCTAAGAATACTACTTACAGGTGCAGGAGGGGGACATACTAACTTAGAAAAGAACTTATTTACATTATCTATGTTCAATTGTATTTTTTTCAGTTACACAATGGACGTTTTCTATGTTTTAATATATTTACAATTAACCATCGAAAAATTTACAGGAAGAAATTTAAGAATATGATTGTGCCCTCTATTCCCCCTGCTCCTCCCTACTCCCCCAAAAGTCCTAACTTCCTCTTCTAGATCAGAGGTGTCAGACAAGGTCCAGGATGCTGTATGTGACTCATAATATTCTTTGAATGCAGGCCAAAGCACATTAAAATATAATTGGGAAATATTTAACAAAATAATTAAAAATACAGTAAAGCATAGATAATGTTTAATATGTAATTTTGAAAGTTAATTTGCTGCCTGCAGGGATCCTTTGTATGTTTTGGTGATGCCTGTTTTTTTTTTTTTTTTAATAATAGCTTTTTATTTTCAAAATGTTCTATTGTATTTTTGTTCATTTTGTTAAATATTTATCAAATATATTTTCACCTGGTTTGGTTGGGTCTGGGAATATAGTCAGCCTAAAGTGACCTGTGGGCTTGATGTTTGATATCTCTTCTGGCTCTGACGTTTTTGTGTTCCAAGGGCCTTTCCAGTTCTGACATTCTATGTTTTATGTTCTAAGGGTTTTCTTAACTTTGATATTCTTTGTTCTAAAGTTCCCTTGATCACTGACATCCTATGTTCTATTGTAGCTATGACATTCTAGGTTCTGGGTACTGAGGGCTCTCCTAGATCAGAATCAAGCTATCAATTAAACTTCCTAAGTGCTGAAGACACAAAAAGACACAAATGGTAACCCCTGCCCTCAAAGAGCTTACAATCTAATTCCTTCCTTCAGCCATTCCGCAGATCTTCTGTCTTTCTTTTTTTATTCATTTCTTTATTTGTTTGTTTATTTTTGGCCACAAATCTTTATTAAATACTCTCCATATGCCTGGCAGAATGTTTGGTAGGGATACAAAATCCAAAAAGGAAATAGTACCTACCCTCAAGGAATTTACATTCTATCAGGTAGACACAGATAAATAAGTATAAAATTAGTGTAAAATATATGAAGGGTAATTATGGGGGCAGGGAGCACTAGCAACTGGTGAGATCATATAGGTCCCCATGTTGAAAGACACACTTGCATCTAACATTAAAAGAAATTGAGCATAAAGGAAGAGGTTCCACAACCTCTCCCTCAATGTAACCTCTGACAGCTCCTGATGAATTTTTAAATGTATATATAAGATGGCCTACAGCCCTGTGATCTCATTAGGTGTGAACTCTTTGGGGCAGCTAGACCATACAGTGGGATAGAGCACAGACTGGGGCTGGGAAGATCTGAGTTCAAATCCTTCCTCAGACATTTACTTAAGCTCCTTAACCACTGTCTGCCTCAGTTTCCTCAACTATAAAATGAGGATAATAACAGGACCTACCTCACAGGGTTATTGTGAGTTTTAAGTGAGATAACACTTGTGAAGGCAAAAATGAATGTCGAAAGATAAGCAGTCATTTGAGAAAGGAGGAAGCTTCAAGGGGCAGGATCCCTTGCACCAGAGAATACGCCTGCTATGGACTCAAGAAAGGACTTCGGGGGGGCAGCTAGGTGGTGCAGTGGATAGAGCACCAGCCCTGAATTCAGGAGGACCTGAGTTCAAATCTGATCTCAGACACTTGACACTTCCTAGCTGTGTGACCCTGAGCAAGTCATTTAACCCCAACCTCAGAAAAAAAAGAAAAAAAAAAAAAAAAAAAAAAGAAAGGACTTCAGGCTGTAAACTTCAAAGTGCTATGGATTACCTCCTTTCATATATGCATCCTGTACATGGGCCTCATTACCACTGTAGTTTAGGTTAAGTTCACTCTTCTCATAGGCCAGAGAATATTGTGTAAGAATATGCCCCAAACTTTGGGGGAACTGTTTTATAACAAGTGTTGTTATTTTGCCATCTTACCAAATGGCCTTCTTAGAAGTCTAGTTACTATGCCCAAAGGGCTATAAAGCTGTGTATACTTTTTGATCCAGTTGTGCCATTCCTGGTTCTGTATTCCAAGGAAATCATAATGGGGGGAAAAGGACCCACATGTGCAAAAATGTTTGTTGCAGCTCTTTTTGTGGTAGCAAAGAATTGGAAAATAAGTGGATGCCCATCAATTGGGGAATGGCCGAACAAGTTACGGTACGTGAAAGTTATGGAATATTATTGTTCTATAAAAATGGTGAACAAGATGATTTTAGAAAGGCCTGGAAAGATTTATATGAACTGATGCTGAGCGAAACAAGCAGAAGCAGGAATACAAAATTGTATGTCGATCAACCATGAAAGACTTGGCTCTTCTTAGTAATTCAGTGATCCAAGGCAATATCAATAAACTTTGAAAGGAAAATGCCATCTGCATCCAAAGATAGAACTATGGAGACTGAATGTAAGTCAATACATGCTACGTTCACTTTTTTTTCCTTTTCCTTCTTTTTTTTCTCTCATGGTTTTTCCTTTTGTTCTGATTTTTCTCTCCCAAGATGATTCATAAGGAAATGTGTTTTTCAAAAATGAATATACATGTATAACCAGAAAAAAAAGAAGTCTACTAGCAGATTATTAATGGGCAATAGAGGTTTGGGGGCTCATGAACAACAATTCTAGAAAAGAACCCATTTTCGGGCACCTCTAGACCTGAGAATATGCGGTAAACATTTTTCTGGGGATTTCAAACCACAAATGCAGTGTGACAGTCAGTGGAATAACCTCAGAAAGGGCTTGCTTCGTAAGGATTTTAAGAGGTAAAGATGAGGGAGGTCATTCTTGGCACAAGGATGGTTTGTGCAGAGGCTTGTGGATGAGAGATGTAATGTCATGTCAGGAGAACAGCAAGGACGCTGATTTGGCTGGACCCTGGCGGGGGTGAAGGGGCGTAATGGACAACAACCCTGGAAACATAGGCCAGAGCTAGGTTGGGGTGGGCTTCAGAGGTCAAACAGAGCAGTTTATATCTTATCTAATAGGTGACAGAGAGCCAGGCTTTGGGGATTCTTGAACAATGGAATGACGCGTTCAGTCTTGTGCTTTAGACAGAACAGTTTGGCCCCTGGATGGGAACTGGATTAGAAAATAGAGAGAGGATAGAGTAGTAGTTCAGAGAAGAGAAGTTGAATTTAGATTGGGGGCCATGTAAATGGCGGGTATAATAGGAGAGATTTGATAAGATTTGGCACATACACACACACTCACACATACACACACACACTCACACACTCATACACACACTCACAATACACACACACACTCACACACTCATACACACACTCACAATACACACACACACTCAAACACTCATACACACACTCACAATACACACACACACTCAAACACTCATACACACACTCACAATACACACACACACTCACACACACTCACACACTCATACACACATACACACACTCATACACTCATACACACACATACACACACTCATACACACACATACACACACACTCTCACACACTCATACACACACTCACAATACACACACACACTCAAACACTCATACACACACTCACAATACACACACACACTCACACACTCATACACACATATACACATACACACACTCATACACTCATACACTCACACACACTCACACACACACACACTCATACACACACATACACACACACTCACACACACTCACACACTTACAGATTGGATGGGGTTAGTGAAAGAGAATCAGGAGTCGAGGATGATTTTGTACAATTACAAAGCTAGTGGTGCCCTTGACAGGAATAGGGAATTTTGGAAGAAGGTCGGATTTGGGGAGAAAATGAATCAGTTCTGTTCGGGACGCATGGAGTTTGAAGCGCCTATGGGACACACGGTTAGAAATGTTCAGGACACAAGGCAGGACGGGAGCTCGGGAGAGAGGTCAGGGGCTGGATGTGTAGATCTGGGAGTCATTTGCCGAGAGATGATAATTGAACCCAGGAGATTTTTATGACATCACCAAGAACGAGGGGGTGCAATGAAATTCGCCAAGCCCAGGTCAGAGTCTGACATTGTCTTTCAAATGAGACAATAGATGCAAAGCACTAGGCAGATTTTAAAGCTCCCTTGTAAAGGTCAGCGTTGGTAGTACTCCAGGTGCCCGGCAGAATGCGTGGCATCGGATAGGTGCTCGATAAAGGCTGGCACTTTAACTGGCTCTGAGGGTCCTCCCAAGCCCTGAGGTTTTCTCTTCAAAGGCTCCTTTAATTCTGTCTGTTTTCTGTTCCAAGGTCCCTCCCCCTAATAGTCTAAAATGTTGAGACTAAGACTCCATGTTATCATTTTGCCTTCTGAGCGCTTTCCCTGGGGGGGACACAATCCTGGGGGGCGGCTCCTTGATTTCCCCTGTGAGGAGAGACCGTTATTCCTCCCCTCCTTTGGGCCTGCTCTCTTTCTTTTCTGGGAAATCTAGGCTGCCCAGTGACCTCGATCAAAGACCAGATGTGACCCGAGCAGCAGGGGGCCGCCTTGGCTTGAAGGTGGACAGTGACCTTTTCCCAGAAGAATCTAGGTGGCCATTCCTTCTGGAGGCTTGGAAAGCGGGGCGGATGACCTCGATCTTGATTTCAGGGCAGCAGGTGGGGACACACAGAGAACGGTGGGCAGGGCTCCACGCCTGACTGTGCTTGGGAGGGAGGTCAGCAGGCCCCTCTGATGCGGGAGTGGAGTTGGGAGGGAGCAGCAGCCCATTCCCCCAGCAGGTATGTGCATCTCTACTGAGAGCTCATAATTGAGCCATCTCTAAGGTAACCAGTTCTGTTTTTTTTAATCTGTAGGACAAAGGAAGCGAGCTTACCTGCTGGGGAGCCTGTGACGAGATGAAATGGAAGGAAAGTAATTTATCTTCTATACATCTTGTTCTTTGGGGGCTTTGCTCAGTTTTACCAGAGGAGGGAGAGGCAGTGCAAGGACAGTGAAGAGCAGGCCAGCCCAGTGCTGCCCATCTCCCATTACTGCGGGTGCCTCTTCCCTTTCATTTCACCACAGGCTTTGAACCTTTTAACACCTTTTTATGCATCTTTTTTTTCTTCTTCTTCTGAATTCAGTTCCCTTTAGGTTCTGGAGAGTTAGTATGAGGGGGAGAAAAGAGGGTGGGGGAGAGCATGGGAAAGAAGGGCAGAAAAACCCCAAATCAACTTTTTTTTTGGTTCTATTAAACAGCATTTTGGCACTTTGATTGTTGTTGTTTGTCCTTCGTTCTCGAGGAGGACCATGACATCAGGGAGGTGACGCCATGATGTGCCAGTGAATTGGGTTTGAGTGAGGGAGGGCTGGGCAAGGTCCCCCGCCTCACTGTCCCCTCCAGAGTCATCTGGGCCCAAGATAGAGATCGAGACGACTGGAGATGGCCTTAGATGCAATAGGAGACCTTGGTCTTTTTAATTGAAGGTTTTTAACAGGTCTCAGTCTGACTGAAGCTGCATCCATTCAGGGATGAAGGCTAGTAGCAATTGAGGTAGAGAATGGCCTCTTTCACTTAGTCCCAAAAAACCAAAATCTAAATAAATAAATTTGTCAACTGAATGAATGAATCGGAGAGGGGAAGGCCCTCAGGATTTTGACCAAATGACAAGGTAGATAAAGCTGATCCTTGGCAGGTAATACTGGATGAATACTGGAAGATGGGAGGCTAAATCTTGGTGGCTCCAATGACAGAGTCCCAGAGCTCAGGGAGACCTCAAAGGCCAATGAGTATTCAAACAAAATCGGCTTTTACGTCATCCTGGACACTTGGCTATCTAGTCTCTTTTTGAATACCTCCAGGGATGGAAGCCCACTACCTCAAGGTAGACAATAATCTCTTCTCTACCCTTTTCTCAGTCAACTCCATGAAAAAGTCACCTATATTCATTGCCTCTACTTCTCCTGTCATTCACTTCTCACATCTTCCATCCCAGCTTTCAATCTCATTAGTCAACGTCTCCTCCAACGTCTCCTGGGACCGATGGGGTTCCTTTGGTCTTAGTCCTTCCTCCTGAACTTACCTGCTACATGAGGCACTGGCATTCTTCCTCTGAAGGAACACCTCTTGGTGACTTCTACCCACTGCTTTCTCTTTTGCCCTTTGGGATCACTCAGAATCATTGCAATGAGATTCTCGAAGACAATGATTCTGTTGTCCTGGATTCTTCCTTTTCCCACTTAAATATCCCCAGTTCCTTCTGGGAACTGACTCTCATGTTGGACATTATGAAGGTCCTCCTCCATCATATTTGTCCTCCCATGCTAGATGCCATTTATTGATATTCTTAAAAAGGGAAATTTATTTAAAGGTATTTGGAGGGGATTGGGGATAACTCAGGTGAGTCCCTGCCTTTACTCTGCCACCTTGGCTACATTTCTTTTCCCTGCTTACCGAAACTCATCTTTAATGCAGCCAGGGAAACATTGGGATTTGGGACTTGCATAGGATGCTGGTGACTCACATTGAGTTCACAGCTTTCTCAAACTCAATTTTTTTTCTGATGATTTTATATCTAGTCGCTCATCCTTTAACCTCTCTCTCAAATCTTCAGCTTTTCCCTGTCAATGGATCCTTCACTAGTTTTCAACATGCCCCTAAAGAACAGAAAAATATCTTTACTAGACCC